>NC_133817.1:75852-123352 GCF_043250625.1 Sebastes fasciatus
TGAAGTTTTTGATAGTTGTAGTACAAATGCTTTATGTGGAACTCTTCAATCTAAGTTCACTGAAATGTACTTGATGTCAAGCAAAAACCTCAAAACTCAAGTTTTGGTGCTCTCAAGTTTTAACGTAAGAAGTAAGATTACAAACATGATACTTGACTTGTGAAATCCTTTAAAAATGGTTGAACTGAAAATGCCATGGTTGCCATGATGTTTTCCCCCAACAACATGGATACACAGTATGTCAAAAAACAAATGGACTGTCTTGACCTGACTCAAGCCAGAACCTGCCAAGGACCTTACTTGCTGATAGAGTTGCGGCCTTGGTGCCGAGTTCTCGATCATAGTGTGAATCATGAAGATTAGAGGCTCATTCTCCTTCGTCTAGCGGAGCACCAAGGAGAGAGAGGATACATTGGTGTAATAACACAACAGTATGTGTTGCCTGAAGACTTAATAGCTAATATCCAGGAGCTGGAATAGGCCCTCTTTGTTAAACAGCAGAAAACCCAGGATACACCACTCGGTAAGGGACAGTTTAAGCTCAAGAGCACTCTAGCTTACATTTAACACTCACTGATCAACTTACCGATATAACATACTGTCTGTTAAAGGACCATTCCTGTGGTTTTGCATAAGCCAATTTATTAAAAATACCTATACTTATGTCGGTGATGAGTGTTTTTCAAAGCACTGACTGGAAGTTGGGACAATATTTATTGAAGACAAGGGTTTGGAAATGGTATGTGATTTGGAATAAACAGGCTAAAAGTGAATGGATTGTTCCGCTATCTTTGATGCACATGAACCCAGGTTGCAATTGAAGAAATATTGAGAGTAGCCCTGCTGTGGTCTCCATAAAGCATCAAGAAAATGGGGTGCACCAACATGGCAGTCAGTTCACATACTCTCTTAGGTGAGGTCAATGCAAGCAGCAAGGTGTTTAATGCCTTTAATGAGGAACACTTTACCACTTTGCCTTGCAGCAAGCAGTGGTGGATCCTGCTCTTGCCGCTTGGACAGTCCAGCCCTCCTCAGCCTGTCCCTCTCAGGAGCCAAGCCTCAAGAGGGTGACCAGAGGGCCCAGAGTGGGCATTGCGCCTATTGCCCCCTTCTCCTGAGACAGGGCCCCCCAGAACTGGGGGATGGTCCAGGGCTGGGCTGCCAACATCTGAGTCAGTTCTGCGTACCATGGTGCCGAGCTACGACCTGGTGCTATCAAAATGACTGACAACTGCTCCTGCCTCACTCTCTCCGGTGGGGGAGGGATGAGATGGAGCGGTGGATAGGCGTAAAGCAGCTTTCTTGGCCATGGCATGTGTGCAAATGCGTCCACCACCAGGGATGGGTCATCTTGCTGTGACAGGGAGAACAATAGCGGGCAGTGGGTGTTGCGTTGGATGGCAAACAGATCCACTTCCGCTCTCCCGAACCAGGACCAAATCTGCTTGACCACTTCAGGGGGAAGCCTCCATTCGTCTGGCAGAGATCCGCCTCTTGACAGGAGGTCGACCCCCCTGTTCTCCAGTCCCAGAATGTGGAGAGCCTTCAGAGACAATAGGTGCTCTGAGGCTCACAATCACAGATTCTCTGTTTGGGCCAGCAAATAGCTGAACGGTAGTCTGTTATACTCGTAGGCTATCCCCTGGTAGGCGAAATGCAAGAACTTCCTGTGTTTTGGGGCTCCAGTCCTTCGGTGTTCCAGTATCTGTTTGATGGTCAACATAGACCTGGGAAGACCGGCCCAAGGGGTTCGCCTGTGATGATGGACGTCACGTCACTGTGTTCCATTCCTCCGAACTCTCATGTGGAGAGCGAGAAGGAAGAACACTGAAATGTCTGAGCCCGGGACGAGGTACTTGGTTGATATAGCACTTATCAAAACAAAGTTACAAAGTGCTTCACATAAAAACAAAATACATGGTAGGCTAATAACAAAATAAAAGTACTCAAGAGCAAGATGCAAATAAAACTAGTAAAACCTGTAAAACAGAATAAAAACTAGAATCAGGTGAAATCAGGGAGGGCAGTGCGATAAAAGTACGTTTTGAGTTTAGCTTTAAAAGAAGCCACTGACTCAGTCTGTGTAATTTCCTCGGGCAGGGTGTTCCAGAGCCTCGGGGCCCTTATCTCAAAGCTCTGTCCCCCTCAGTCTTCAGCCGAGAGACTAAAGCAGATAGAAGGCCCATGCCCTCGGCAGATCTCAAAGTACAAGCAGAGTCGTACAAGGATAAAAGATCTGAGATATAGTGAGGAGTCAGAAAATATTGTGCCTTGTAAGTAATTAAAAGAACTGTAAAATCTATTCTAAAACATACTGGAAGCCAGTGTACGGAGGGTGATGTGTTCAAACCTGTTTACTCTGGTTAAAAGCCTGGCAGCTGAGTTCTGTGCTATCTGTAGTTAGTCTACAGTATAGTCTTCTATTTATTCATGTAAATTCACACCAGAGCAGCGGGCAAGTGCAGTCTGCTTCAATGGTTAATTAATAATAAAGAGGTAAAGAAAAAAGATGAACAAAAAAAATAGACAGGACAGAGATTATCATAAATGTACATGCATGTGAGTCGTCTACAATGTTAGCTTTCATAAAGGGTTTAAATGTTCCGGTGCACTGAATCTGAGTCAGTAGAGACGGAAACAGACAGGAGGAAGCTTGGAAGTCCTCACCTGGCTGTCCAGGTAAATAAGGTTCCTCTGGAGGTGATGAGAAAGAACATCAGTCTGCAGTAGCCACAGAAGGAGGAAGAGAAGAAGCAGGAAAAGTGACAAGGGTGACAGGAGAGGATGGAAGAAGGGAGTCAACAGCACATTTCAACAGGAAGGAAGAGATCATTAAAAGGGAAAGCAAAGAATGTGATGAGAAAGCACTATTTACAAGGCAGCGCTGCATCTTTCATGATCTATTTCTTATTATATTATATATATATACATATTATATTTATTTTTCAGTGAGACTAAACTTGAGGAACATGTTTTTCCTAACCTTAACCATAGTTCATTTGTCCTAATCCCCAACTGTAACTATTCTTTAGTTGCCATGCACAGATCTTGTAGAGAGAAAGAAATTTAAAAGGTTTGGCATCGAACGGTAAAAAAAACATCATTGAATAATAATCCCGGGTTCGTTCGGATCTGTAAAATATCAACGTTCTGTCTGGTTATAGCATGGTTACACAAGGTGGTCACACAAGAGGCAGAAAGTATGCTTCCAACACTGCAAAGCTATTAGCTGTGGCTGACAATCATGAATCCAGAAGAGCAGAATGACTGTACAGTCATGCAGCTGGATCCTGTGCTGTGTTGTTCATAACACACATCGTACATGGAGGCCTGGCCGATACATTCAGTAGATATTTACAGCCAAAACAAAGCCAGGACTAAAGTACTGTTCTACTACTGCACTGTTCACTTCAGTCCAGTAAGTTGAGAAAATGAATGACTTTACAGCAATGCAGTCTTCAAGACCAGGAAGAAAAACTATATTTAAACACTATCACCATTTCAACATGATACAGAATCTAGTCTCATATCACAACATGATGTTATATCTATGTATGATATTCGCTAGCTTTTAACACATGCAAATCGTTAAGCCGTTTTATATAAACTGGAAAAACAAAGTTCGGAAACTTATGTTTGGTGGATTATTTCTCTGTTGTTACAATGCTAATGGTCATTGTATTTTACATCGTTGGAAAGCCTGTTTATTTACCTTCGCAATGATGTCCAACTTGTAAGGATCATGCATTTGTGGGATGAGCAGCACAGCTGATTATGTGGGGAGCGCCCAAGAACAATGTTCCAAAATACTCTGTCAATGGTAAACAGTGTATTCTCCTGTTGGTGTTGACTCTTGTTTTGAGTTGTTTGGTGGATTGGATGATTGAACTATCTATCAGTAACAAGGAACAAACATGACATATTGGCAATTTTACACTTTATTCATTTAATCCACCGTCAGGAGCCTCAGTAGCGGTGGAAGATCCATACGCAGCCACAACAGCCTGGCACCTCCTCCTCATGCTGGTCACCAACCTGGTCACACGTTGCTGTGGGATGGCGTTCCATTCCTCAACCAGGATTCGTTGCAGGTCAGCCAGCGTGGTTGTGTTGGTCACTCTAACACGTACAACCTGATCCCACATGTTGAATTGGGTTGAGGTGTGGACTCTTGGAGGCCGTTCCATTCTCTCTACTCCCACATTGTGGAGGTAGTCTGTGATAACCCTGGCTCTGTGGGGGGGGCGTTGTTTCTTGGAGGATGAAGTTAGGTGCCAGATTGTGGAGATATGGGATCACCACTGGCTGCAGAATCTCATCCTGATATCTCCCTGCATTGAGATGGCCTTCAATGATGACAAGCCTTGTTTTGCCAGTGAGGGAGATGCCGCCCCCCCCACACCATGACACTGCCCCCACCAAAAGCTGTTACTCCATCGGTGCAACAATCAGCATAGCGTTCTCCACGTCGTCTCCATACTTTGACCTGCCGTCCAACTTTAACAGACAGAACCTGGACTCATCACTGAACATGACATTCCCCCACATGTTCAGGTTCCATTGTCTGTGTTGGAGACACCAGCGTCAACGGGCCTGACGGTGAAGGGCAGTCATTGCAGGCTTCCTGGTAGCCTTATGAGAATACACTGTTTACCATTGGAAGAGCATTTTGGCAAATTTTTCTTGGGCGCTACCCACATAATCAGCTGTGCTGCTCATCCCACAAATGCATGATCCTTACAAGTTGGACATCGTTGCGAAGGTAGATAAACAGGCTTTCCAACGATGTAAAATACAATGACCATTAGCATTGTAACAACAGAGAAATAATCCACCAAACACAAGTTTCCGAACTTTCTTTTTCCAGTATATATACAGTATATACTGTATACTGTGTATATACTCTGCAATATGGATCACGAAATTTACAAAATTTAAAGCAGTAAACCCAAGATACATGACAACATACTGCACTGCAAGTCTGCAGAACAATTTTGAAAACTGATATACCAGATAGTGTGTCTGGCACACCGACTGTACATGCATTATGAAAGAACTTCCTCCAAATAAGAACTGATCTGGTTAATAAAACAGCCCACTCACGATGTACATCGAGCTCAAAAGAGACAACAGATGACAAGTTGTTTGATGCATCAGCTCCTATAAATCCACAACCACACAGAGACCTCAAGCCGACATGCATGGACAGGAGTAGTGCCCCCCCCCACCCCCATACAAAAACACACATGCTCAAACACACACATACATGGGTGCAAAAGAAAGCCCATAAATCCCCAACAATGCTTAATGCTAGATCAATACTCCAAAATGAAACTGAGTTTCATACAGTTCATAGAGCCAAATGATAGATTTGACATTAAAATGTCTCCAAATACGACATCACCTACAACTGGTCAAACATGTCATGTGACTGTGATGTCTATCAGTAGCCTGATGTGATGTCTATCAGTAGCCTGATGTGATGTCTATCAGTAGCCTGATGTGATGCCTACAGTGAACTTGTGACTTTGTTGAAGTTGGAGTTTGGGTTTACTGTTCGACACCTTGCTGCCAATCATTTAGAATGATCTGGTTCCCCTGCATTGCTGCTATGGTAACTGCACTGTTGACCTGGGGATGGAGAGGACAGACGTGTCCTATCTCCAGGACACATGGAGGTGTGTCTTACTCATCAGCTCACAATGAGGCTTTATGATTTTTACCTGCCAGAAGCTGGCAGGGGGACATGACCTCACTTCCCACTTGTGAACACAGCTTATTTGGTTTGTTGTAACTGGTACCAAGAATCCTGCTATAAGTTCTGTGGTACTGGTCCTCCATATCCCCAAGGTAAATTCCTATGATACTTGTGTTCCTGTAATATTGTCCTGTATTATTTTTGTGGTTATATTTTCAGATGTTTACTAAAGCATTGCCACAGTTCAACGGGCCGTTTGGCATTCAGTGTGTTGGAAGAAGTTTACCAAATTGATTACAAATCATCAACATTAACGTCTGCATCAAATTTCATGGCAGTTCTTCTGAAAATGTCAACCTGTTGGTGGTCCTAGATGCAAGTCAGCGAACCACTAAAGTCAGAAGAATCCATCGTATGGGAACAAAGAATGTCTGAACCACATTATGTGCCAAGGTATCTGCTAGATGTCAAGCTATTTCACTGGATAACTTCATCCTCTGGGGGTGATGAGTGGGATTTCTTGACAATTCATGCAGCGGTTGTTGAGATATTTCAGTCGGGACCAAAGTGGGGGACCATTCGACTTTAATTGCCAACACAAAAACAAATAGCTTGAGTCGCAGTGAGTGTACAGTCTTTAGCTCAGAGACTCTCTCAGAACACACTGAAAGCTATTTCATTTTGAGTAAACTAACAGTCTCATGCAAGGAACCTCCCCTTGTGAATACACATAAACACAGAATATGGCATTTTGACTGCTTGGCTGGGAAAGCACAATGCGTGCATGCACACACACATACTGTGTACAGTCAGCGCTGACCTTAGCGTTGGGCCCCTCCACACCCAGGGCCATTAGCTGAGCTACTGTGTGTTCCCGCAGGCTGTTGAGCTCCGCCTGCTGCCGGCGGAGCTTGATCAGGAGCAGGGTCAGCTCCTCGGGCTGCACAGAGCAACACACAGAGGAGAGAACACCAACCACACCCATCCACTGGTTGAAATTACACATGATGCTGTGACTCTGATGACCTTTAAGAGGAGAGAAACTACTGCAACTGATGATTAGTTGTCCGGTAAAAACGATTCTAACCCTGTACAGATATTATACGCCGATGACTATGTTGCTTCTGTTCAACTGCTACATGTCAGCCCCCAGCCTCACATTTCTTCTTTTTACATCTAGATTAGCTCGTCAGTTCATCTTTATTTATTAAGGTGATCTCATTGAGATCAAGATCTCTTCTACAAGAGAGAGTCGTACAGTATAGTGAAGTTCTACAGTATGATGCAGGGTTGAAACTTCAGATTCATTCACAGAAAAACTCCACAGTAAGCTAACAGACATATTAATGCTTTATGAAGCGGTTCTGGCTAACAAGTCAACACCTACTTACTCCCAACGCTTTTTAGTTTTACTGCACTTTTTTAGTACAATCTCATTTGGTTCAGTCTTACCGGCAGCTCTGATGAATGCTCTGTACGCTACCCGCCCAGCACCAAACGGCAGACGGCAGTTAAGATGCTAATGTTGCTCTGTATCCGCTGTATGTTCCATCCGGTCTCACTCACAACTCATTAAATTCCACCGTTTGGTCAGCGCCCCTCTGCATCGGAGAATGACGCACGGGGTACCCGTCTAGCGTTACTTTTGGACGGACCATGGATGGCGTGTCAATATACGCCTGTGCATAGTGTCCTTTCAAAATAAGCTTCCATTTTCACAGGAAGTTAGGTTTAGGCAACACAACCACTTAGGTAGGGTTAGGAAACAGTCGTGGTTGGCGTTAACTTCACTGACTAGAGACTCATTCATTCATTCATGGTTTATTTAATAGGGACCAATACAATGTACATAGACAACTTAAAAACAGTTATCTGATGCCAGTATCATAGTGCTTGTAGCGGATGCTAATTTGCAACACCTGTCCCTGGAAGGGCTTTTTGTGAAAAAAGCCCTTCTAGCAATAAGAGGCTTCATTGAGATAAGATGTGTGAGTTGTGTTTCTATGAGTGCACGGCAGTGGCGGTTCTCATATGTGTAAATGCTCTCAAAACTCTATGAACTCTTTGTAAGAGTTTACTGAAATCAGGGGGGCAGCAGTTTGAATCTCATAGTATGGAGTGTGAGGGAGGAGAGGGGTGCACGAGAACACTCACCGTCTTGCCTTGCAGGGACTGCGGGGTGATGGACGGAGGAGGGACGCCGGCTGCGATGGATCGTCGGTCAGCTGGGTGGCCGTACTGTGGCGGAGAGGGATGAGAATGGAGTGAATCTGACAGAAGAAGGTTCATCAAAGTTGAATTAATTTCAGTTAAGGTATTCTTGATTAACTTAAAATGACTTAAACCTGCCGTACGCAGTATATTTTTGGCATCATTGGACAGAAAGTCCATAATAACCTTTCAGCATATTGTAATTCAAGTGTTCTGAGAGAAAACTAGACTTCTGACTCCATGAGAAAAAAAGGGTTAGGGTTTTTAATAATAACATTATTAAAAGAATGTGAGAGAGAAGAAAAACTGTTTTGACGTTAATGCGTTAATACGTCAATGTATTAGGTTGCAGATATATCTAGATATCTACCAGCCCGTCCTGTCTTGTAATACCACTTGTTCCTCTGAGAGGTGATAGTGAGTCACTCTGAGTCCAACATGAGAGGACCAAGAAGTAGAGCCGCCCCAAGGGCTCGTCAATAATAATGGATTAATGCAAAGGGGCAGAAAAGAGAAAACGACTGGCAACCTCGCCTCGTCCCCCCCGCCTCCGGAAGACATACCCCCAGCACCGGGGGTCTGATCCCAGGGGACCGCTATGCCTCTCCGCCAGATCAGCCATCTTTCTGTTATGATACAGGTTAGACCTAGCGCTCCACCAGCCCGCTGACTCCCGGTGCTCGGGTTTGTACTCGCTGAATTCAAGTATCTGTGGCTGCTGATTGGGCATCCGTCTCCAAAGCTGCCGAGTGCCAACCGCTCTCCTCCCGGCGGTAGTGGTCTCCTGGCCAAGGGGGAATGAGACGAAGGTGCGGTTTTCTTGTTTCTGCCACTTTGGATTTGAAGTGTAGGCTACACGGACCGTACAGCCCGCGATTAGTGTCATAGTAAACACACCGATGGCTAACTTAAACTACAGGCCGACGCCACATGGGAAGATTATCAGATAGCGGTGTTATTTTGCACGGCTCTCAGAGTTTCAGCAGTTTGGTTGAATTTTGCGTATTCTTTTTCATCTGCTAGTTAGTAACTGGCATTTTTTAAATAACTCATGACTGTAAATGCGTGTATGGACCCAGTAGTACAGGTGAAATGTTGCCCCCCATTTCTTTGGAACAGGTGGCCAGGTATTACACATTTCACCTTTTATATGGAAAACTCATCTTCTCATACTTGATTTTTCCTTAAAAGGTTCACTAGGAAACTCTATTTTATTACCCATATTTACTTATCATTTGAGTCAATCTCCAGTGCCATGCCCTCTACCTTGGCGAGGTGTGTCCTGTGCCAGTGGTTCTGCGTCACGTCCCCCCTGAAGACGGGTGAGGACACCTCAGATTGGGGGCTGTTGGCGTTGTGAGTGACCTGCTGGCGAGGAGGGGAGAAGGTGCTGTAGAGAGCCAGGGAGCCATGAGACGGCGAGGTGGGGATGGAGTGCGCCACGGCATGTTCGGAGATGTTACCCATGGTCTTTGTGCTGGGCAGGGTGCCGTAATGACCCACAGCTGGAAGCCCAACACCTGGAGGAGAAAAGAAAGTCAAGTGGAGTAAGAAGCTTTCCTTGTCTACAGCACTTTCTGTGATGGTCATGAAATTGAGTTATGTTTCAAAATAGAGAGAAAAAACAACTCAACAAAAAGTGATTAAAAAAAGTGATGACATAAGATATAACGTTATTGAGGGGTACAAAATAATGCCTAATAACACGTTTTAGGCTGATCTTATTTGGGTGCCATGCCATTGTTCCGACGGCCCCCAATAGGCTGTTACGGCACATGGCTAATTATTTTCCTACCATGGCGAAGGCATGACCCGCCTACTCTGCCTCTGGTTGGCCTACCCTGATATTCCTACCCTAACCCTAACTAATCCCTCTCCTCATGTCTAAACCTAACCAACCAACCCAACCAATGAAGGCATTTAAGGCAACAAGACGGGAAGGTCCGATGATGTATTCTGCATAATAATTAACCAAGCGCTTCTGCTAGTCGCACGGAGAGTGTGTATTTTCGGAACAATGGGCAGTCCCCCTCATTTGCAACACACAAATAAAAGTAATGATGGTGGCAGTCTTCTTACAAAGTCAATGTAGTGAAAAAACACAATATTAGAGACATATGAAAGATGGAGCTGCAATCCTATATTAAGAAAATGTGTCTTATTGTTTACAGGCTCTAATCTGGAGGCACATCTGAGTCTGAGGAAGGAACGTTCATGATGGGGAATACAGAGATGTCATGTGGTGGTACCTACGCACTTCAATCTGTTTTCTGTTATATTTTCATTTTAATTGGTTATTAAAAGTACACATTTGAGTACCAACTGCATGAATGTGAAAAGACTTGCTCTGATAAATATTATGACATTATTATTATTATATTATTATTTTATTATATTATTGTAAAGCCACTGACTGGGATCAAATGAGAGCGATTGGACACATAGACACACTGTGATTTACCTACTGAACTGGGGGAAGACCTTCCATTAGAAAAAGAAACCTGACAGAAACGGCACCTCCTAACAGAGCTGAGAGCAAATGAACCCAGTAAAAGGAATCTGATTCAGAGACTTGCCCGGTAAGGCTGGTTGGACCCAATCTCAAATTGTTGCTAACAGAATAGCAAGGCCACATTACTAGCGCTAATTTGCAAACTTGAATGGCAAGGAAAAGAATTCTTAAGAAAATATGAATAAAAAGCACAAATGACATTTCATTGGATTTTCTTTTTTCATGATTAGGATGTTCAAAATGTCAGAGGGTTAGTAAGCTATATACCGAGCTTTCTATATATGTTTATATATCCTAGCTTTCTGAGCCGACTCTAGGCTAGAATGGAGAAAGTACCCTGTCATTGCTCTTACAGCAGGACAGGAAGTAGTATTGAATCTGTCTGTGGTATCGGTACCTGTTGGCAGAGCCATACTCTGCCTGGAGAAGGCCTGCCTCTGCTGCCACTCATACAGCTGCCACATGGTGTCATCCCTCATCGACCTTCTCTTCTCCGCTGTGCTGACGGTGGTGGTGGAGGCGGGACGGAGGGCCCGGTCGTACACAGAGCCCGCCACGCTGCAGATGCTGTCGGGCCTCATCATGCTGTTGCGGGGCAGCGTGCGATAGCCCTCTGGGTAACGGGGCACAATCTGAGCACGGTGGCTGGGCATGTTCCTGGGTAAGGTCTGGTAGGACGTAACACTGGGAGAGCAAACAGACAAACTGATGAGAAGGGAGTACTCGCTAATCACCACATGATTAAAAGGTAAACACAGTGGATGGCAGTACATAATGGCACTGCACTCTGACTTCACTTCTCAAATCAGAGGCTGCAGATGCATCAACATACAGTTCTGCTGCCTTCAGATGGCTACAGGGATTTAATGAGCAGCAGGAGTAATGTTTCACAGTATGTAAGTACTGTACGAATCCATCCATCCATCGATCTTCTTCCGCTTATCGCAGGGGCAGCAGTTGGTTTTCACCAGTCAGATGTACCCATCCGACTGGTGAAAACCTCCAAAGGGAGGCGTCCAGGAGGCATCCTGATCAGATGCCCGAACCACCTCATCTGGCCCCTTTTGATGCAAAGGAGCAGTGTGTCTACTCCGAACTCCCTCCAGATGTCTGACCTCCTCACCCTATCTCTACGAAGGAAGCTCATTTTGGCCGCTTGTATCCGCGATCTCATTCTTTGGGTCACTACCCGAAGCTCATGACCGTAGGTGAGGGTTGGAACATAGATGGACCGGTAAATCTAGAGCTTTGCCTTCCAGCTCAGTTCCCTCTGGACCACAATGGTCTGGTAGAGCACACGCAAAACTGCTGACACCGCACCGAACCGCCTGTCCAGCAGTGACTCACTCCCAACCTGGAGGGAGCAGTCCACCGGTTTCCGGCAGAGACTCATGGCCTCAGACTCGGAGGTACTGACTCTCATCCCGACCGCTTCACACTCGGCCGCAAAACGCCCCAGTGTGTGCTGAAGGTCACGGTCTGATAAAGCCACCAGAATCACAACATCTGCAAAGAGCAGAGACAATTCTGAGGGCCCCAAACCGGACTCTCTCCTCCCCTCGGCTGTGCCATGAGAACTTGTCCATGAAAACCACAAACAGGATCGGTGTCAAGGGACAATTCTGGCGAGGCCAACACCCACCGGAAACGTGTTTGACTTTGTGCCGAGTATACAAACGCAGCTCTCACTTTGGTTATACAAAGACCGGATGGCTCGTAACACGGACCTCGGTACCTCATATTCCCGTAGTACCCCCCACAGGGTTAGCGATATCCTCCCTCCCTGGACCCATCCACCTCCCCTCCTGCTCGCCCGTCTTTATCCCTTTTTATTCTACGTCACTAGCTCTGAGCGTAGCATTTATGCGGATGCATGTACATTGCAGTCAGTACAGACTACATGGTGTACAAATGAACACTTAGAGCAAGAACAGTGTTCCTATAATACGCCTTTTCCTTGCACATTATCGTGTCATTCACATGCCTTTCCGTGCGACCAGGCTGCTCTGAGACTGTGCATGCAGACTGTACACACCTATTGCACGTTTATGAATGTCCAACTGCAGTGCAGTATAAACAGAACTGCTTCTGTTCCACATCCGTGTCTGTTTTGGAGTATAACAGAACGCTAACAGACCATGCTACTTTGGTTTGGACCATGACAAAGTTTACTCTCATTGGGATGTTGACAACCAGGATCATTTATTATTAATAATCCATTGTTTGGAAATCTAAATTGGTGTCACAGAAGGTAAAGATGAAGGTAAAAATGCAAATAAAAAATATTTCTTTCTGATCTTTTCTCATATCAAATACACGTAGAGTGTATAAAGACTACATGCGACAGTATAACAATGTCAAACTACAAGATATATTTAGAAATGGTCTTTCACCTTATGTAAGATCAGTGCTTATAGCTGTAGTTGAACTTAAGGAATACATATCTGGACCCAGGCAGCCATACGTTGCTCTAATCAGGTCTTTGAAGGGGACATGAACACTAAAAAATACATCACCTCTGTGCTCTAGGGTAATTTATTGATTTTCATTTTACTACTTACACTAAACTAGATTTTCTTGCTGATACCAAAACAATGAAACTGACTCTGAATGCTCTCCAAGTTTGTGGCTAAATAGAACATCAGAGATGATAGCAAGATTAGGAATTAATTGCCAAGAATTTTAATTACTAATTTGGATGCGAAAGCTTCTTCATAGAAACTCCACAGATTGTTGGTCCAAATCTGTCAGCAAAGCAGCTTTGCTTTCTCTCTGTTGGAAACTTGGTCATAAACTATTTACTGTTCGGCGACCTCATTCTGCTCTATTGACATATGCAGAGGGTGGAACTGAAATTGCAAAACAGTTTTTGACATTATAATTCCCCAAATGGTTCCAGAAATAACCGTACAATTAGGAAAGCACACATACGCATGCCAGTCAGTCTCACCTCCTGGAGTCATCATCCAGTCCTCTTGTCCTGTGTGTGCGGACCCAGTGTTCCAGCTGCTGCATGGAGTTGGTCCTGGACAGGCCTCTCTCTGGCTCCTGGACCGGTGCAGGGGACTTTCCTTGACCCATGGCCTGGCTGCTGTCTACTTCTGCCGGGCTGCAGTCTCCAGTCTGGTCCCCTGCCTTGGACCCCGAGCCATTGACCTGCACAGGATTTTGGACATTGAGGTTGGCCTGGCCCTGGCGAGATGCAGACACCGCTGCTGCGATAGCGGCGGCCTGAGCCGGCTGCAGCTTGATGCTGCTGATTTTAGTCAGAGACCTTTCTGCACTCGGGTCTCTCTGGAAGCCATATCTGTCCCCGCCACGGACCGTAGCATACTTCCCTGCATCTCTGAGAGTAGCGTATTTATCCCCTTCTCGGAGCGTACTGTATTTCCTCACTTCCTTCAGAGTGCCGTATTTGTCCACAACTTGTATGGTACCATATTTATTCTCCATCTCCCTCATGATGCCGTACCTCTCTGTCTCCCTTAAGGACAGCTGTCTCTTCACCTCCTTCTGGGGAACATATTTATGAAGTGTGTGCCTGTCTCCTACTTTCTGCAGAGCATATTTTTCTCCATCCTTCTTGAGCAGGTACTTCTCTCCATCTTTAGAGCGAGTATATTTCTCCTCTGTCTCCACAGTGCACTTTTCGTCCACGTTCTGGAGAGCATACTTCTCCAGATCCCTGTGAATTGCGTACACCTCTCCGTCTCTCTGCAGCAAGGATTTCTCGCCGTCTTTTCGCAGCATGTACTTCTCTCCATCCTTGTGGAGGAGATACTTCTCTCCATCCGTCTGAAGCATGTAGCTCACGCCGTCTTTCTTCAGGGAGTACCTCTCCCCGTCTCTCTGTAAGGTGTAGTACTCACGCTCCCTCTGGCCGTTGTGTTTCTCTAGGTCTTTTTGCCATTTGTCGTCGGCTCGAGATAGAGAGTGTTGGCGCACGGGCTCACGGTTGCGTTCGTTGTTCTGGATCTCGGGCCGGGTTAAGACTCTGTGGTTCAGTAAGTTGTTCAACTCCTGTGGAGTCCGCTGATCCACTTTCAACTTGTCCAGTCTGGGAAGAAGGAAAGAGAGGGATAAAGGGACAACAAGTCAAGATTTCTAAGAGATGTCAAAGATAACTGAAGTGTCAGAAGTCCTGTGTTCTGACAGCCTTCCTTTCTGGCCGTCCACTGATCTCTGCCAGGGATAGGATCTGTGCTTTTATGTGTGAAACTAACATGCTGCCGTCTTGGCCAGGACTTCTTGGAAAATAGATTTTAAATGTCAATGGGGCTATCCTGGAAAAATAAAGGTTAAATAAAATAAAACATTTATTTTTACAACCATCATTGGTTTTCCTTTGGACACGTCCCCATGTGAGTACCAACCTTCTGACTGGTTCAGAGTGGACGAGGGCAGCGTCCGTCATGACTTTCATCCACGACTCCATGTCTTTGGCTGCGTCAGTGCAGAAATAATACGTACGCATGTTGGGGTGAGTGGCCTGGCAGAGGAGGGAGAGAGGAGAGAGAGAGGAAGGAGAGAGGAAGGAGAGACGAGGGAGAGAGGATGGAGAGAGGATGGAGAGAGGAGGGAGAGAGGAGGGAGAGAGGAAGGAGAGGAAGGAGAGAGGACAGAGAGAAGAGGGAGAGAAGAGGGAGAGAAGAGGGAGAGAGGAGGGTGAGAGGAGGGAGAGAGGAAGGAGAGAGGACGGAGAGAAGAGGGAGAGAAGATGGAGAGAGGAGGGAGAGAAGAGGGAGAGAAGATGGAGAGAGGAGGGAGAGAGGAGGGAGAAAGGAGGGAGAGAGGAGGGAGAGAGGAGGGAGAGAGGATGGAGAGAAGATGGAGAGAGGAGGGAGAGAGGAGGGAGAGAAGAGGGAGAGAAGATGGAGAGAGGAGGGAGAGAGGAGGGAGAGAAGAGGGAGAGAAGATGGAGAGAGGATGGAGAGAAGAGGGAGAGAAGATGGAGAGAGGATGGAGAGAGGATGGAGAGAGGATAGAGAGAGGATGGAGAGAGGATGGAGAGAGGAGGGAGAGAGGAGGGAGAGAAGAGGGAGAGAAGAGGGAGAGAAGATGGAGAGAGGAGGGAGAGAGGATGGAGAGAGGATGGAGAGAAGATGGAGAGAGGAGGGAGAGAGGATGGAGAGAGGATGGAGAGAGGAGGGAGAGAGGAGGGAGAGAGGATGGAGAGAAGAGGGAGAGAAGATGGAGAGAGGATGGAGAGAGGATAGAGAGAGGATGGAGAGAGGATGGAGAGAGGAGGGAGAGAGGAGGGAGAGAAGAGGGAGAGAAGATGGAGAGAGGAGGTACATAAAAAATAAGAGGACCTTGTAAGATTCTTCATCATCATCATCATCATCATCATCATGAGTTAAACAGCTGCTGAAGTGACCTTTAACCTTTAACCTTTAACTTAGACACTAGTGTTTCACCTTGAAGGCGTATTTCCTGCTGATGTGGTCGTCCACCGACAACATGGAGATGTGAAAGCTCGGCAGCAGGATACTTCCCAGGATGTTGTCCTCTTTCTCATCTGCACCAAAGAAGAAAGAAGAACAGTCACAACGTCACCAACGCAACGTCACCAACGCAACGTCACCAACTCAACGTCACCAACTCAACGTCACCAACGCAACGTCACCAACGCAACGTCACCAACTCAACGTCACCAACGCAACGTCACCAACTCAACGTCACCAACTCAACGTCACCAACGCAACGTCACCAACGCAACGTCACCAACGCAACGTCACCAACTCAACGTCACCAACGCAACGTCACCAACGCAACGTCACCAACTCAACGTCACCAACGCAACGTCACCAACGCAACGTCACCAACTCAACGTCACCAACTCAACGTCACCAACACAACGTCACCAACGCAACGTCACCAACGCAACGTCACCAACGCAACGTCACCAACTCAACGTCACCAACGCAACGTCACCAACGCAGACATCACTTCCTCCGTAAGTTGGTAACAGAAACACCTGGGATACCTGCTGCTGCTACTGTTGAAACAACACTACTGAAATAAACAGCAGACAGACAGAGAGAGAGAATGAAATGATCCGTGTGAGCTACAATCTTGTTTCTGTTACTGTGTGTGGTACACAGCGTGGAATACACACACACACACACACACTGCTTTCTGTTCTCTCCTTGTTGTCTTTCACATTTCAGAAGCGAAACAGCTGCAAAGCACAAAAGATATGAAACGCAGCCCTGAATGCATTACAGTCGACTCCTCTAACCAAGTAAATATTTATCGGTGCCACATCACAGAAAAGCCTTGCAACAAGAATCTGAGCTGATTCATGTTCGGATGGTGATGACGGCGTGATTCTATCGCCTCTCTGTAATCTGTAGAGCACCATGCTGCTCTATGGGAGCTTCCAGGCTACAAACTAAAGGGCAGCACAATGCAGGCAGAAACACGTCTGCTGCACCAGCTGCAGCTAAAACCTACAGAGTCACAGCGCTGCTGTTTGCTTTAGCTGAGGCTGCACGGTGAGGCCTGCAGCTCCTCCGGCTCCATCCCTGCTGCTGAATTATTGAGATACAGAACACACACAGAAAATGAGCAAGAAAGAAGGGGAATGCAGAGAGATGCTGTAGGTCTACACTACAATGAGAGTGGCTGTTTCCTTCACCAGGTTCACGGAGGTTTGAGGACTCCCTGACCTACATACAGAAATACTGTAACTGTAAATACTTTAAGACCGGTGCCGTGGCCGTTGTAAACATGCCTGTTCAGATCGGGCCGAATGCCGGGCCGGTGGTGGTGCTGCTTGCAGCTTTCTGGAGAAGCACTCATACAAACAACTTCACACTTGACACTGAGTTTCCTCGAGTCCTCAGCAGCGCACCTGCCATGACAAAGCTGCGTCACGATTACTCACGGTCAGAAACAGCGGTGAAATACACTCTGGTTCACGGGAAAGAACACCAGGGCCAGACTTTATCATCCATCAAGGAAGGCAACAGCCTGGGCCCCGAATAAAATGGCCCCAAACAATAGAGCTGTATTGTGAGGTTCAGAAATATTGAATATGTTACTATTCTAACTACTAACTCATTGTACCCCAAAATAACTTATAATAAAATAATAACTCACAAAACGCCCCCAAAGCATTCAAAATATATGCAACTCAACTGTATACTACTGACTGTGTACTTCTACTCCGGAGGAAACATTATAGTACTACATTTACCTGAAAGAGTAATGTTACTGATTCAGAATATGATGCGATATTATCCACTAAACTATCCAGCATCATGATAGAACTGAACGCTCAACCTGGAGCAGACGTTAAGTACATTTAAGTACATTGTACCGATGATAGCTCTCTTTCACTCTTCACTTGAAGTAAACATTTGAAAGCAGGACTTGTACTGTGCGGTCTTAATAGTTTTACTATAAATAGTTCACAGTTTTACTTCAGGAGAGGTTTTGAGTACTTCTTCTACCACTGCCAATAGCATCACTCCCTGTTAGCGAAAGGGTGAAAAGTAGAGCTAGACGGCGTTTGCCTTCGCGGCCCCCAAATCACTAAATCCAACCCTGAAAAACACACCCGTGGGTCATTTTCAAATAGGCGCGTATTAGTATCTTGCTTTAACATAACCTCCACGGTAAAGTGGAGATTGGATTTAATTAGCAGAGGTATTTTGCTGGTGGTAACGTTATTAGTGTTAGAAGTTAGTATCAAGTCAGACACCGGGGAAATACAGTCTTACTCACGGTCATGGAGACACCGGTGAAATCAAGTCTTACTCACGGTCACGGAGACACCGGGGAAATACAGTCTTACTCACGGTCACGGAGACACCGGTGAAATACAGTCTTACTCACGGTCACGGAGACACCGGGGAAATACAGTCTTACTCACGGTCATGGAGACACCGGTGAAATCAAGTCTTACTCACGGTCACGGAGACACTGGTGAAATACAGTCTTACTCACGGTCACGGAGACACCGGTGAAATCAAGTCTTACTCACGGTCACGGAGACGCCGGTGAAATACAGTCTTACTCACGGTCACGGAGACGCCGGTGAAATACAGTCTTACTCACGGTCACGGAGACACCGGTGAAATCAAGTCTTACTCACGGTCACGGAGACGCCGGTGAAATCAAGTCTTACTCACGGTCACGGAGACGCCGGTGAAATACAGTCTTACTCACGGTCACGGAGACGCCGGTGAAATCAAGTCTTACTCACGGTCACGGAGACGCCGGTGAAATACAGTCTTACTCACGGTCACGGAGACCCGGTGAAATACAGTCTTACTCACGGTCACGGAGACACCGGTGAAATCAAGTCTTACTCACGGTCACGGAGACGCCGGTGAAATACAGTCTTACTCACGGTCACGGAGACCCGGTGAAATACAGTCTTACTCACGGTCACGGAGACACCGGTGAAATCAAGTCTTACTCACGGTCACGGAGACACCGGTGAAATACAGTCTTACTCACGGTCACGGAGACACCGGTGAAATCAAGTCTTACTCACGGTCACGGAGACACCGGGGAAATACAGTCTTACTCACGGTCACGGAGACACCGGGGAAATACAGTCTTACTCACGGTCACGGAGACGCCGGTGAAATACAGTCTTACTCACGGTCACGGAGACACCAGTGAAATACAGTCTTACTCACGGTCACGGAGACACCGGTGAAATACAGTCTTACTCACGGTTAATGTACTTTATTCTGTTCTTTGATCTAACATCCTGTAAAGAGATGTTAGATCTCCCCCAGGCAGTAACATTACATTTTAAACTACTTACTTTTTAGTTTTATTTAAATTTTCACAAGTAATCTGATTTTACTTGAGTAAAAGTTCTAGTAATAGTAATAGTACATAAAGTATTTTGGTACTTGTTCCACTCACAGATGATGACGCCTCACTCTGGTAATAATGGAATTATTAGAGTACACATAAACACACATTTGCAGTAGGAGGGATGCTTATCATCCCTGCTCATACAAAAAGAATTAAGTACAACAACTGCACATTTTGCAAACACCTCCCAACATGAGTGACAGAAGGTACTTAAAATCAAATGATAGAGCAAGCAGGAGAACAACGGAATAAGAAGAGGTTATTATGGGAAAGCCGAGCACGTCATTGTCCTTCCCGAGGACGCCTCCTGTCTCTCGGCTCCGGCTGGATAAGCCAATAAACATCCAATTTCCCCTTGGGTCTGTCATGAAAGCGGCTGCTGATTGCGCTCTGGGAGCAGCTAATTTGTCAATTTATGGAGATGGAAAAATCTCTCTCAAGGGTTTAGGAGACACGAAGAAGGTGTCAGATGAACTTTTGTGAACGTAAAGTTCTAAATTAGTGGTGCCGCAGCACGAGCATCACAGCTGTGGGTGAAAGCAAGGACGACTACTTTTAACCAGTCTGTTGCTCCAGCACGAGTCTCCAGAGCTCTCCAGCTGTGTGCAGAACTCTCCTGGAGGGATGAGCAGTAGTCTTTTAAAAGATATGATGGCTGACGGCACTATACTGAACTTAAACTCTGAGTTTCTGTTGATACTGAGAACCAAACCAATACCAGGGCCTTCTGTCACACATGGCTCCGTCTTTGTTCTCCATTTCTTGAAATAGTCAATGTGCTTTCTTGAAACATGGACCTGCTTTTGATTTAACAATTAAACCCATTTAATTTAATAGCCTGCATCATACATCTTGATGTGTGTGTGTGTGTGTGTGTGTGTGTGTGTGTGTGTGTGTGTGTGTGTGCGTGTCCTCACCGCGATAGTAGAAGAGGCACATGTCGCACAGAACGAACCACCTCTTCTTCCACAACTTCATGCCTGTGCTGTCCTGCATGGGTCAAAGGTCACAGACCATCAGTCAGTCAGTCATTACAGAAAACAACACACCTTTACTCTCTCTCACACACACACACACACACACACACACACACACACACACACACACACACACACACACACTAACAGTTCCTCTCCTTTGATCTACCTCACTTTCCTCCTCTGACACCCTCGCTGTGTCTCCCTCCGGCTGCTTCTATTAGCCAGCTTATATCTCCCCTCTGAGACAAACTGCTGTTTTATCTCTTCATAATGAAGTGACAAATGTGCCTTTGTGTTGCTCGGGGCGAAAGCCTGTGCTTTGTTCTCTGTGCTGCTGCTCCGGGTTTGTTTTTATAAACTCATAGAAAGTAAGGGTTCCTCCTGAAGGGCTGAGGTTTTACCCAGAACCGTTTGCTTCTGAAGAACCCTTTTTCAGATGAAGAGTTCTTCAAGGATTGTTGAAAGCATGGGTGTTAAAAGATTCTCCCACACACCCCCAAAAACTAACTAATATTACACCCGGCGCACGGCACAGCACGACGTCAACGCTAGTTTCAGACCGGCGGCCACGTTGTGTAAGTAACAAATATACACGGCCCATCTGTGCACCCATGGGAGAGTTGGTCTTAACCCTAACCCTAACCCTAACCCATGGGCGTGTTGGTCCTAACCCTAACCCTAACCCATGGGCGTGTTGGTCTTAACCCTAACCCTAACCCTAACCCAGCAGTTAGGGTATATAGCCCTAACATATATAGCAGCCATATTCAAACACATCCCATAATGTTTAACCTCCGGTACCTGTTTGTAAAGCCAGTTGCTCCTGACCACCGGGGCGTTGGGGTTCCTCTTGATGGAGTTTGACCTCTTTCCAAAGTTGTGAATTTTTTTGGAAGACCTAGACGGCTGTAGAAACACATGAACGGGTCATAAATGTAGAGAATATGTATATATATATATATATATACATATATATATATATATATACGTACATTCAGCTCTACAGAAAATAAATGACATCACAGATATTGAAATGCACATTTTTGAACACTCACACAATCTAATCTATAAACCTTCATGAACCTTCAGCCCAGATTCTGCTTCTGTTTCCATCTTTCATCTCGTACAGAGAGAACACAGCTAAAAGCTCCAGAGATAACGATCAGCTTCTCTCCGCTCAACTCAACACAACATGTGTTGGCTGAGAACAAGCTTGTATTGTAAAACAGCAGCTATAAAAAGCTACGACAGAGGCAGATATATTCAGCTCATTAAACAATACATATTCCACATCCCCCGTACATCATCGCTCACTTACTGAGAAACGCACTGCAGCAAACAGTCTGTTTCATTTCAGTCAATAGCAGAAAGATACGAGTTCTTTGATTACGTCTAAACTGAAGACAAACAGAATGAATTATTATTGAACCAGTGACCAGTAATGTAGAGTGACCAGTGACCAGTAATGTTTAGTGACCAGTGACCAGTAATGTAGAGTGACCAGTGACCAGTAATGTAGAGTGACCAGTTTGGACAAGGTTTGTTCTTCCTCTCGTGGTGTGACTGTTTGGACGAGGTTTGTTCTTCCTCTCGTGGTGTGACTGTTTGGACGAGGTTTGTTCTTCCTCTCGTGGTGTGACTGTGTGGACGAGGTTTGTTCTTCCTCTCGTGGTGTGACTGTGTGGACGAGGTTTGTTCTTCCTCTCGTGGTGTGACTGTTTGGACGAGGTTTGTTCTTCCTCTCGTGGTGTGACTTTGTGGACGAGGTTTGTTCTTCCTCTCGTGGTGTGACTGTGTGGACGAGGTTTGTTCTTCCTCTCGTGGTGTGACTGTGTGGACGAGGTTTGTTCTTCCTCTCGTGGTGTGACTGTTTGGACGAGGTTTGTTCTTCCTCTCGTGGTGTGACTTTGTGGACGAGGTTTGTTCTTCCTCTCGTGGTGTGACTTTGTGGACGAGGTTTGTTCTTCCTCTCGTGGTGTGACTGTTTGGACGAGGTTTGTTCTTCCTCTCGTGGTGTGACTGTGTGGACGAGGTTTGTTCTTCCTCTCGTGGTGTGACTGTGTGGACGAGGTTTGTTCTTCCTCTCGTGGTGTGACTGTTTGGACGAGGTTTGTTCTTCCTCTCGTGGTGTGACTTTGTGGACGAGGTTTGTTCTTCCTCTCGTGGTGTGACTGTTTGGACGAGGTTTGTTCTTCCTCTCGTGGTGTGACTGTTTGGACGAGGTTTGTTCTTCCTCTCGTGGTGTGACTGTTTGGACGAGGTTTGTTCTTCCTCTCGTGGTGTGACTTTGTGGACGAGGTTTGTTCTTCCTCTCGTGGTGTGACTGTGTGGACGAGGTTTGTTCTTCCTCTCGTGGTGTGACTGTGTGGACGAGGTTTGTTCTTCCTCTCGTGGTGTGACTGTTTGGACGAGGTTTGTTCTTCCTCTCGTGGTGTGACTGTGTGGACGAGGTTTGTTCTTCCTCTCGTGGTGTGACTGTGTGGACGAGGTTTGTTCTTCCTCTCGTGGTGTGACTGTGTGGACGAGGTTTGTTCTTCCTCTCGTGGTGTGACTGTTTGGACGAGGTTTGTTCTTCCTCTCGTGGTGTGACTTTGTGGACGAGGTTTGTTCTTCCTCTCGTGGTGTGACTTTGTGGACGAGGTTTGTTCTTCCTCTCGTGGTGTGACTGTTTGGACGAGGTTTGTTCTTCCTCTCGTGGTGTGACTGTGTGGACGAGGTTTGTTCTTCCTCTCGTGGTGTGACTGTTTGGACGAGGTTTGTTCTTCTTCTCGTGGTGTGACTGTTTGGACGAGGTTTGTTCTTCCTCTCGTGGTGTGACTGTGTGGACGAGGTTTGTTCTTCCTCTCGTGGTGTGACTGTGTGGACGAGGTTTGTTCTTCCTCTCGTGGTGTGACTGTTTGGACGAGGTTTGTTCTTCCTCTCGTGGTGTGACTGTTTGGACGAGGTTTGTTCTTCCTCTCGTGGTGTGACTGTTTGGACGAGGTTTGTTCTTCCTCTCGTGGTGTGACTGTTTGGACGAGGTTTGTTCTTCCTCTCGTGGTGTGACTGTGTGGACGAGGTTTGTTCTTCCTCTCGTGGTGTGACTGTGTGGACGAGGTTTGTTCTTCCTCTCGTGGTGTGACTGTTTGGACGAGGTTTGTTCTTCCTCTCGTGGTGTGACTGTTTGGACGAGGTTTGTTCTTCCTCTCGTGGTGTGACTGTTTGGACGAGGTTTGTTCTTCCTCTCGTGGTGTGACTTTGTGGACGAGGTTTGTTCTTCCTCTCGTGGTGTGACTGTGTGGACGAGGTTTGTTCTTCCTCTCGTGGTGTGACTGTTTGGACGAGGTTTGTTCTTCCTCTCGTGGTGTGACTTTGTGGACGAGGTTTGTTCTTCCTCTCGTGGTGTGACTGTGTGGACGAGGTTTGTTCTTCCTCTCGTGGTGTGACTGTGTGGACGAGGTTTGTTCTTCCTCTCGTGGTGTGACTGTGTGGACGAGGTTTGTTCTTCCTCTCGTGGTGTGACTGTGTGGACGAGGTTTGTTCTTCCTCTCGTGGTGTGACTGTTTGGACGAGGTTTGTTCTTCCTCTCGTGGTGTGACTGTGTGGACGAGGTTTGTTCTTCCTCTCGTGGTGTGACTGTTTGGACGAGGTTTGTTCTTCCTCTCGTGGTGTGACTGTTTGGACGAGGTTTGTTCTTCCTCTCGTGGTGTGACTTTGTGGACGAGGTTTGTTCTTCCTCTCGTGGTGTGACTGTGTGGACGAGGTTTGTTCTTCCTCTCGTGGTGTGACTGTGTGGACGAGGTTTGTTCTTCCTCTCGTGGTGTGACTGTGTGGACGAGGTTTGTTCTTCCTCTCGTGGTGTGACTTTGTGGTATTTTCAGAAAATGAAAACACGCACAACTTAATTATTTACACCGCAAAATGTTATCAGCTTCTTCTCGGCTGGTTTGACCTCCTACAGGCGGTCTGAGTGTCCTTCTGTTTGAAATGTTCCTCAGGTGATGGAGCACAGCTCCACTATAAATTATGACTTCTCATGAATACATAAAGATATGCAGTGTTATACTTTCTTCTGGCCTGAGTTAGCCGGCTTCATACCAGCCTGAGATGAGCGGTAATGACACAACATGGCCACTGAGTGCTCGGAGTCGGTGACGACTCAGCATGTTTCCATCAGAAATGGCCTGAGGTTGACCTCCAGCACAGCTGTGGGTTCACTGCAGATACAGTACACACATCTGCCCTTCTGTATATTTAATAAGAGAAGTCACATGGAGTCACATCGCCGCTGTGTTTTAGGAGAATGGTTCTGTGTAGTCCAGTACTTTGTAGTCCAGTACTGTGTAGTCCAGTACTGTGTAGTCCAGTACTGTGTAGTCCAGTACTGTGTAGTACAGTACGGTACAGCAGAACAGAGTATAGTATGATATCACAAAATAAAGAATGGTATGTTGTGTTGAGCTTCAACCTAACTTGTGTTTCTACTGTTTTGGAGTTCGCTAACCATTCTGATGTTTATGAGGAAATGGTCACCATTCTTCCTTTGTGTTATAGCATGCTAACATTTGCTAATTAAAGCAAAACAATATTTCAGTCTGGATCGAAGTGGCGGACCGAGCTACAGTCAGCAACCAACCGACCGACTCGTGTCTTCCTCTTTTATAACCCCACTGTGAAACATATATCCTCCTCCAGCCTCTGTCTGCTGATGAAGCCTGATCAATGAGATGTTATTATCAGAGCTGATCTAGACCTGTGATTTACAGAGCTGATCTAGACCTGTGATGTACAGAGCTGATCTAGACCTGTGATTTACAGAGCTGATCTATCCTGTGATGTACAGAGCTGATCTAGACCTGTGATGTACAGAGCTGATCTATCCTGTGATGTACAGAGCTGATCTAGACCTGTGATGTACAGAGCTGATCTAGACCTGTGATGTACAGAGCTGATCTATCCTGTGATGTACAGAGCTGATCTATCCTGTGATGTACAGAGCTGATCTAGACCTGTGATGTACAGAGCTGATCTATCCTGTGATGTACAGAGCTGATCTAGACCTGTGATTTACAGAGCTGATCTATCCTGTGATGTACAGAGCTGATCTAGACCTGTGATGTACAGAGCTGATCTATCCTGTGATGTACAGAGCTGATCTATCCTGTGATGTACAGAGCTGATCTAGACCTGTGATTTACAGAGCTGATCTATCCTGTGATGTACAGAGCTGATCTAGACCTGTGATGTACAGAGCTGATCTAGACCTGTGATGTACAGAGCTGATCTATCCTGTGATGTACAGAGCTGATCTAGACCTGTGATTTACAGAGCTGATCTAGACCTGTGATTTACAGAGCTGATCTAGACCTGTGATGTACAGAGCTGATCTAGACCTGTGATTTACAGAGCTGATCTAGACCTGTGATTTACAGAGCTGATCTAGACCTGTGATGTACAGAGCTGATCTAGACCTGTGATTTACAGAGCTGATCTATCCTGTGATGTACAGAGCTGATCTATCCTGTGATGTACAGAGCTGATCTATCCTGTGATGTACAGAGCTGATCTAGACCTGTGATGTACAGAGCTATGCTTAACATTGAAGGCATGTATGGATGGAGACTCACCCGTGTCAGTGAAGTGGAGGTGGTGGTGGCGGTAGTGACGGTGGTGGCCGGGCTGCCGGGGAAGGTGCTGTAGTCGGAGCCACCCGTGTAGTTCGACGCCTCGCTCATGGTGCTCATGGGACGTTCCTTCTTGTCGCTGCTGCTCTCCTGCTCTGACGAAGCCTTAGGAGCTGGCCTGCCACAGGGCGAGAGACATAGAGAAACAAAGAGAGAGCGAGTCAGTCAGACATTTCACCTCTATATTAAGAAAGCGGTGTGACCATTAGTGATGGCGAGATGAAGCTTCATGAAGCACTGAAGCTCTCCAGCAAACTGGTTCGCAAAAGAGTTCATTTGCCGTGGCGAGCGGTAGCGGCGAGCGGCAGCGGCGAGCGGCAGCGTTAGCGGCGAGCGGCAGCAACACTCCCCGGTGAGCAGAGTACCGACAGCATAGTGCACCACCATTATAATAATAAACAGGGTGTGTTGAATAGAAGTATACCACATGAGTGTAGTGATCCGTATAATTTACCGTACTGTACTAATGAATTAATTATTGCCATGAATTTTTAAAAGCATACTCTGTAGTGCAGCGATGATCCGTTCCTAAGTTTGGCAAAAGCACATTTAATGTGACATTTAAAAAGCAGCTGCAGTAGAGAAGTGAAGTTGTGATTAACTCTGCCTGTTAGAGGAGTTTAGAGACCATCGGATAGTCGACACAGGGCTTCCTAGAAGCTACAGCAGGTCTGTTGTTGTTGATTTGGAACTATCATATGTGAAGAGGGCATTCTGAGGGGAAAACACCAAACATGCACTTTGCAGCATGAGGAACAGCCTAAAAGAACTTAATTGCATTCGTCACATACAGGTACGTACATGAAGTTTGACCTTTGTGTTTCACTCATCCTCAGCATTGAGGAGCAGTGAGCTGCTGTGAAGCGCCCGGAGAGCAACTTGGTCTTCAGTGTCTCACTCAAAGAGGCTACAGCTGCTACAGCTGCTCCGACGACCAACGAGTTCTATCAAACTCTCTAAAAGTCTCAGTATATCCAAATAGTATGAGCTACACCCTGCAGGTATTATACTGTACTACACCCTGCAGGTATTATACTGTACTACACCCTGCAGGTATTATACTGTACTACACCCTGCAGGTATTATACTGTACTACACCCTACAGGTATTATACTGTACTACACCCTGCAGGTATTATACTGTACTACACCCTGCAGGTATTATACTGTACTACACCCTACAGGTATTATACTGTACTACACCCTGCAGGTATTATACTATACTACACCCTGCAGGTATTATACTGTACTACACCCTACAGGTATTATACTGTACTACACCCTGCAGGTATTATACTGTACTACACCCTGCAGGTATTATACTGTACTACACCCTGCAGGTATTATACTGTACTACACCCTGCAGGTATTATAATGTACTACACCCTGCAGGTATTATACTGTACTACACCCTGCAGGTATTATAATGTACTACACCCTGCAGGTATTATACTGTACTACACCCTGCAGGTATTATAATGTACTACACCCTGCAGGTATTATACTGTACTACACCCTGCAGGTATTATAATGTACTACACCCTACAGGTATTATACTGTACTACACCCTGCAGGTATTATAATGTACTACACCCTGCAGGTATTATACTGTATTACACCGTGCAGGTATTATACTGTACTACACCCTACAGGTATTATACTGTACTACACCCTGCAGGTATTATAATGTACTACACCCTACAGGTATTATAATGTACTACACCCTGCAGGTATTATACTGTACTACACCCTGCAGGTTTTATACTGTACTACACCCTGCAGGTATTATACTGTACTACACCCTGCAGGTTTTATACTGTACTACACCCTGCAGGTATTATACTGTATTACACCCTGCAGGTATTATACTGTACTACACCCTGCAGGTATTATACTGTACTACACCCTGCAGGTATTATAATGTACTACACCCTGCAGGTATTATACTGTACTACACCCTACAGGTATTATAATGTACTACACCCTGCAGGTATTATACTGTACTACACCCTGCAGGTATTATACTGTACTACACCCTGCAGGTATTATAATGTACTACACCCTGCAGGTATTATACTGTACTACACCCTGCAGGTATTATACTGTACTACACCCTGCAGGTATTATACTGTACTACACCCTGCAGGTATTATACTGTACTACACCCTGCAGGTATTATACTATACTACACCCTGCAGGTATTATACTGTACTACACCCTGCAGGTATTATACTATACTACACCCTGCAGGTATTATACTGTACTACACCCTGCAGGTATTATACTGTACTACACCCTGCAGGTATTATACTGTACTACACCCTGCAGGTATTATACTGTACTACACCCTACAGGTATTATACTGTACTACACCCTGCAGGTATTATACTGTACTACACCCTACAGGTATTATACTGTACTACACCCTGCAGGTATTATACTGTACTACACCCTACAGGTATTATACTGTACTACACCCTGCAGGTATTATACTATACTACACCCTGCAGGTATTATACTGTACTACACCCTGCAGGTATTATACTATACTACACCCTGCAGGTATTATACTGTACTACACCCTGCAGGTATTATACTGTACTACACCCTACAGGTATTATACTGTACTACACCCTACAGGTATTATACTGTACTACACCCTGCAGGTATTATAATGTACTACACCCTGCAGGTATTATACTGTACTACACCCTACAGGTATTATACTGTACTACACCCTACAGGTATTATACTGTACTACACCCTACAGGTATTATACTGTACTACACCCTGCAGGTATTATACTGTATTACACCCTGCAGGTATTATACTGTACTACACCCTACAGGTATTATACTGTACTACACCCTGCAGGTATTATAATGTACTACACCCTACAGGTATTATAATGTACTACACCCTGCAGGTTTTATACTGTACTACACCCTGCAGGTATTATACTGTACTACACCCTGCAGGTTTTATACTGTACTACACCCTGCAGGTATTATACTGTTCTACACCCTACAGGTATTATAATGTACTACACCCTGCAGGTATTATACTGTACTACACCCTGCAGGTATTATACTGTACTACACCCTGCAGGTATTATAATGTACTACACCCTGCAGGTATTATACTGTACTACACCCTACAGGTATTATAATGTACTACACCCTGCAGGTATTATACTGTACTACACCCTGCAGGTATTATACTGTACTACACCCTGCAGGTATTATAATGTACTACACCCTGCAGGTATTATACTGTACTACACCCTGCAGGTATTATAATGTACTACACCCTGCAGGTATTATACTGTACTACACCCTGCAGGTTTTATACTGTACTACACCCTGCAGGTATTATAATGTACTACACCCTGCAGGTTTTATACTGTACTACACCCTGCAGGTTTTATACTGTACTACACCCTGCAGGTTTTATACTGTACTACACCCTGCAGGTTTTATACTGTACTACACCCTGCAGGTATTATACTGTACTACACCCTGCAGGTATTATACTGTACTACACCCTGCAGGTATTATACTGTACTACACCCTGCAGGTTTTATACTGTACTATACCCTGCAGGTATTATACTGTACTACACCCTGCAGGTATTATACTGTACTACACCCTGTAGGTATTATAATGTACTACACCCTGCAGGTTTTATACTGTACTACACCCTGCAGGTTTTATACTGTACTACACCCTGCAGGTTTTATACTGTACTACACCCTGCAGGTTTTATACTGTACTACACCCTGCAGGTATTATACTGTACTACACCCTGCAGGTATTATACTGTACTACACCCTGCAGGTATTATACTGTACTATACCCTGCAGGTATTATACTGTACTATACCCTGCAGGTATTATACTGTACTATACCCTGCAGGTTTTATACTGTACTACACCCTGCAGGTTTATACTGTACTCTTAGCTTGTGTTTGAATCCCTCAGACACTCTCAGTGTAGTCAGTCTATTCACAGCAGCCGGTCACCTCACTGGCTCCACAAGATGAGCTCAAGAATTCAAAGTCAAATATATTCATTATGAAACATTTTTGAATATTTAACATTTGAAACATTCACACATACCAGTCTCTGTCTGCAAGAGAAGCCATTCAGCCTTTAGAAAACAGAATCATCGCTGCCAGAGGCAGTGACAGTGAACTGCCGGCCAACTGACTGTGAGAGATAGACGAGACCTTTGGTCTCCTCTAGTAACAACAACATCTATAGCAGAATGACTAACACATACACAACACAACACAACACAACACGAGTCAGCCACTGATCACACAGCCAATCTGTTCTCCCCTCTGTCTGTCTCCCCACTGTCTCATCGTTCTTAGTCTTTATTAACGTTTCCCTTCGGCTGCTCTGTTTACTGTCACTTCAGTGACTTCCAAATGAAACGGGTTGGTGTGAGCTCTGGCAGTGCAGGCTGTTACTCAGCCATCGAGGCAGGATCAGAGAGCTCTGGAATGGAACTAGATGGACTTTTTACCCTGATCCGTAGCAGCAGTATGGCTTCCCCTGCATGTTGAGCACCAGTGTTTATTTGCTCTGAATGTGAGAGCTGTTACTGATGACTCAGCTCCATTGCAAACATCCATTTCTTGTTTTCTGTACTATCTTACTCGTGGTCTCATTGTGGAAACATCACACTGCTACAATAAATCCTAGTTTAGAAACAGACGCTGCTGATAGAAACATCTCCCAGAGACTGTATCTGACTAATAACTACGTTGTCAGATCAGGATGGGGCTTCAACGGTATGACAACTCTTTGGACTTCAGCTGCTTTGCATTCAAAAGAAAATATAGCCCAGAATATCTGAAACTGTTAAGAACCTAAAGTTGGCACCAAATGTTTGATCAGAATCTTTTCTCTTTTTCTGATCAGATATTTCCAAAGTATTTCGGTGTGCCTAAATGATCTCAACTCAACGTCCACATACTGTCTCTTTGGAGCATTTAACTACAACGTATAATCTTCCATCAGCTAAGCAACACCTTTGAACCAATACAAGGTTTAAGATCCCCCAGTCCCCTAAACACGGCCTCAATGCTCCACAGTTAGCTTCACACCTGAGTCAACTTCATCCACCAATGAATACTGTGAGATGCAGTTGAAAATACCGATCCCAATGTCAAGAATGAACTTTCATGCCCAAATCAAGAAGTTAAAGCTAGCGTTGGGAATCTTAAGAAACTAGCAAGAGTTCACTTGATTTTTAAAAGCATCCAACCTATAAACTAGCCCTGTGTTGCCAACTCTTCTCCAATGAAAGTAGCTAGCAGCACTAGCTCCAGAAGTCCCTCAATCTAGAGAGAAAGTCTCCACGTCATCAACACTGACAGTCTGACACTATCTGAAATGATTATGTACTGTATGTATATACGTAGATGTGTCACATATGTGACATGTAATTCATTTGATTAAAGAAAATGAAGAGCAGACCGACAGTAACGCTGAATGACGGCTGCCTTAGCTGTGAGAATGACTTACATTATGTATATTTCTCAGTAATGGAATTTATATTTCTGGATTAGATCAACAAGTCACAATGAGACAGTTTAAAGCTTTAGCTGGGGCGAAATACTGCCGTCATTCAGCAAGTCAAACGTGTGTTAAGTCACAGCGGCAGCCTGACAGCTGATTACATTTCATCATTTCAGAGGGAAGACGAGATACTACGGGAGGAAAAAGGCTTTCATTTGATCTGGATGGCAACAAAAAGGCATCAGTTCCTATTAAATTACACACAGAGTTATTATTCAGAGAGGAAACACAACCCATGGCAAACACATTCATCATCCACAATATCATTTCTGCATTAGTGTTGCATAGCGGCTCATCAAGCAATTTACATAGAGTTTGAAATCCAGTTAGAGTTAGCAAGAGGCAGAAACAAGAAGAAGAAAGAGGAACCAAGATGAAGATGAAGATGAATGGAGCTGAAGACGGAGCTGGAAGAGGCATCGGTGTGTTATTCTTTAGCATCGTGACGTTTCACCAATTCAAATTTACTGGAATGAACAGCTCGATTGTTGGCTGTCTAACAGAGTCATATCAGAAGATCAACATCATCTCTGCGTATCCGATACGGAGACAGAAGTTGAGCTAGTTTACCACCCAAACTGGAAGCAGGAGGAAACGACGAGCCTATAGCTCAAAGTCTGCCAGCAACTCTTTCACTTGTTACACAAGATGAAAGTTAAATCTATACGTTAAATCTATAAGTTCTATCTATAGTGGTGAACAGCAGACACTGAATGGACAGATGATGGGTCCAATCATAGTTAGATAATACAGAATATACTACAGGATCAAGGTAGAGGAAGGTCCCCGTCTGGGACTGTCTCTTGCACTGTGTGGGGGACAAAATAATATAAGAGACAAGGTTTCTAGCATGATACCTTACAGTATGAGGTATAAATACTACACCGTTACTAATACTACTACTTCCAAGGTGCATAGAGAAGGGAAATAGTCTGAAGAGGTCAACACTCTTGTAGAACAGGACAGAACAACTGGATTATGAGGCCAATGCGTTTTGGCCTGTGGCTTTCATACATGGTGTGTCTGCATGGGGAATATGTTTAAACATTGTCGGGGTGTCTGAAGTTAGATACTGTTGTCTTGCTGTTTTATGAGTGTCTGTCAACAGAACCAGCAGTGATTAACTAGAGAGTGAAGAAGATGCTGGCTGGTCACTAAAGATCCTCCCTATTCCTTCTGAAACTACAGTATCTGGTTTCTACACGTTGATACTGATCTTCTCATCCGACTGATCGATCGAGGCGACGGTGTACGTTCCCAGACGTGGAACTGTTCTCTGAACGTACTCGCTGCTAACAACGCAGTCTGCATGGAACAACTTCTGGATTTAGTCACTGACGACAGCAAACTTGTATTTAAAGCGTGAAGGCTGAGAGGACAGCGGAAGCCAAAGCAGCTCTTCAGTGGTGGTTGGGATCATTACCTGCTCAAAGCCTCTGTGGGCTCGTCAGGGTGGACAAGCTTCCCACAAGTCATGCTAGAAACAGAACAAGGGAGGGAGAGACAATGACAAAATAAAAGTGTGACTTTGAATTCAATTCAGTCATGCTGCATGAAATCCATGATGATAGAAATCATACGATTAAGAACAGATAAGGACAAAGAAAACAGAACGTGAATAAAAGAAGTTCTGCAGGTGAGGTTCTGTTGAATGTGTGAAACATTGAGAGTTCATGTGAAAACAGGAAGGGTTCTCTTTGTTCTTCTGAACACCGATCTACCAGTTAATCGAATTATTCAGCTTCCAGACTCAGCTTCGACCGCTCAGAGCCTCACGTCAGCTCAACGTCACCATCTCTGGTTTCCTCTTCATCTTTGCCTCTCTTTCTGTCGTCTGTTTTACCAACTTCTTATCTCTCAGCTGTTTGTACAATCAGACAGCTGAAGACATCTGTTAATAATGAAGTGAGGAGTCAGACGGAGAGAAAGAAGAAGACCAAGTGTCACAAAGGGTGAGAGCTCGGCCTCCTTCTAAACTTGTTAGGATGGGAAGAGCAGCGAGCCTTTAACAAAAGATCAGGGAGATGAACCCAACACGATATCAGTGAGATGAATACATAACACAGCAAGAAACAAGGAAACTGGAGAGTCGTTAATAAAAGAAAGAGCTGCAGATGTTTAGATGTTCAGATGTTCAGACGTTCAGGTTCTCAGATGTTCAGATGTTCAGATGTCCAGATGTCCAAATGTTCAGATGTTCAGACGTTCAGATTCTCAGATTCTCAGATGTTCAGATGTTCAGATGTTCAGATGTTCAGATGTTCAGGTTCTCAGATGTTCAGATGTTCAGATTCTCAGATGTTCAGATTCTCAGATGTTCAGATGTCCAGATGTTCAGATGTTCAGGTTCTCAGATTCTCAGATGTTCAGATGTTCAGGTTCTCAGATGTTCAGATGTTCAGATGTTCATATGTTCAGATGGTCAGATTCTCAGATGTTCAGATGTCCAGATGTTCAGATGTTCAGGTTCTCAGATTCTCAGATGTTCAGATTCTCAGATGTTCAGATGTTCAGATGTTCAGATGTTCAGATGTTCAGCGGGTTCTCAGAGTTAGTTCGTAGTTATTGAAACCTAAAACACAATCTTTTTATAACCCTTACAACACCATTTCTGTAAATGGCTGCATTTTTGTGCCATCTAACCAAATCTTAACCATACCACCTGGCTCTGGTCTGGTGTATTCAAGTCCCTCGAGATTAACACCCAAACATTACGTTCACATCTGGACAGAACATCTGCAGCAGTGGTTTGATGGTTGAATCCATGGACTGTGTACAGGATGTACTGGATAGGAGCTGTGTGGGTGTGTCAGAGTGCAGAGACACTTACTGTTCATTTACCACAAAGATACAGTTGTCCTGGGACGGGACGCCGGACACCGGGTGCTTACAGGTCACCTTTCTCTCATTGTGACTGCAGGAAGAGACAGAGAGAGAGACAGTGTGAGACAGTGAGACACAATGAGAGACAGTGAGAGAGCGAGAGAGAGACAGTGTGAGACAGTGAGACACAATGAGAGAGCGAGAGAGAGACAGTGAGAGACAGTGTGAGACAGTGAGAGACAGACAGACAGAGAGACAGACAGACAGACAGAGTGAGAGACACAGAGTTTGAAATGTTTATTTCAACAGCAGAACATTGTTAGAGTTGGTGGTTCAGACTCCGACCTCATCACTCCCTGCAGATATGATCACATGACATATTGGGAGTGATGATTAAACAGATTTCCCCGTCGGAGCCTGCAGGTGGATGATGGGTGGATGCCGGGTGGTGGTGGGGCTGAAACAGCGGGCAGCAGAAGTACTCGTAAAGGGCAGCAGCAGCATTGAAGAGGCAGAGGGAGAGACGGGGGATTTTGCAGCTTAAATAGAGAGCCCGATTGGGAGGGTGCGTTTGTTTTATGGTACTGAGAGTGAGGCAGGTCACATGAGTATGTAGCAGTGCAGCTCCAGTTGACTGCCTGAACCATCTCACAGGCCTCGCTCCATTCATGGTGTTTTTCTTTAATCACTTGACTGTCTCTTCATTCTTTCCTTTTTCTATATAAATATAAATTATATATATATATATAGTGTATACATAATACTCAGTGAATTGCGTCCATGTGGAATGTCGACTAGTGTTTAATGTCATTAGTCGTGGAAGTGGATGAAGGGGTTCGGGAAATTTGATCTGAGATCTGCAAAAACTCTGGTGAGACTCGCTGCCAGACGACCGATCCTAACCTCAACCATTTGAGGCATACGACATGACACAGGAGGCTGTTGTAACTTGACTCTACATATTCCAATCTGCCCCAAACTTCACAAACTGGATAAGAGTCCCAGCCTGAAGACATATACGTTCCATTATTGAGTTATGGTGATAGCGCCACCTACTGGCAACAAGAAATGGTTGTATACTGCCACCCAGCCTCATAGAAGTGCCTTTTAAGGATGCCCCACAGGTTCTCAACAGGTCATTTACAGTGCCACGCGCTCCACGCAGAAAATACCCTCTAACTGTTGCGTGCAGTGTCCGACTTTCATGGAAATGCACGGCAGCGGGTACCCCCGACGTGCGCAAAGGGGCGAGGGCCCGTTCAACGCTGCTTGCAGCTTTATACTCGTGCTATTTGTGCCGTGTGCTACCAAACCTTCAACCTCTGTAGCACCAGTGCAGCCATGCCGTGGTCTCATCTGTTTATAGCAGTTACATGAAGGATTTACACTTCATTTGACAATGATATATTATATATCTATATATAGATATATAGATATATATATATTGATGTGTAAACATGCTGCATACAGCATCTTTGAATCCACCTGGGAGCAAGGAGAAGGGACGTGAAGACAAGAGGCCCTCATAGGATGCGAGGATCTATCCATTATGTACTACATGCCTTCACTTACGCACATATAGGACATATAGGACATATAGGGTACTGGTGTACCGACTAAGATGCACAAATAAGCAGTGACACAAACAGGTCAGACCAACTGGCGGGAGGGTTTCTAACTGCTCTGCATCACTTAACTGAGCCACAGTGAAAATTAAGCTTTCCACTCAATTTGCATTGAAGTCTGGTTTCAAAGAGAGATGAAAAATAAATAGTTTTCTGTCGGTCACGCTCCCGAGTCAGTTCCTATCACCTTGTTCACCAAAAGCTCAGCTCCAACTGTCTTCAGGCCAGTTTCATAGAAACACAACAGAAACACCGTCTACATCATTGTATCACAGTGATGGAGATGCTTTTCTCTGGCTGTGTATATTTAGCAAAGCTTTGTCCGACTTCCACAGTATCCATCAGCTCAAACATCCCCGTCCTTCACAGCCATTAGAGATATATATATATATATATATATATATATATATACATATATGAAGCTATAGATGAAGCTGTTCACACGGTTGGTCTGTCAGCCAAGCCGAGGCTATCTGATGTGACTGTCAACGCTGCTATATAGACTTTGTGATTGTCTTCCTGTTAATAGAAGAAAAAAATACTTTTTGATTTCCAAGCCCAATAGTTGGAAAATGAATTCTCTATCTCATTTAGACAGAACATAAACTGTGATTATTTCAATAATAGATGGATGATAGAGTTTGAGATTGTGTATATGGAATATATAGATTTTACACCTAATAGAAAGAAAATAGTAATATGATGTTGTATATTTCACCTTCATATATGTATATGGATGCTTTCAGAAAATCAAGAGTGAAACCTAAAACTGGTCATTAGTTAGAACTGATGTGGGAAAACAAAGCAAAGCAACGAGACAATGGAACATCTGGATGTGATGTAGTTCTTCTGTATAAAGACGAGCAGCCGATGACGGTCGGTTCAGCGACGGCGATGACAGTAGCTGCTGAGGAAACAGCACCTCTGAATCAGCCGGCTGAAACAGCAAACACAAACAGCTCGGAGCCGCGCTAAAGCAGCTCATTTTATTGTGCTCATATTTTTAAAGGAAGCCTTGGCAACATCACAACCTACACTGGCAATAAATAACCTCTCAGCATATGCCACACTGTACGGCATATTTCACAGCCAGGAAAATATGCACACTCCACACACGGTAAAAAGACACGGTGGCGTTAAAGTCCACAGCTTGTTGACTCACCAGAGGGATCGTAGCAGGACTTAAGGAGGCTGGCAGAGCAGACAGAGCAGGACGAGGACGGCTTTGCTCCGGCTGAAGGCAGCTGTGCTTGTGAGCGCTGCTCAACAGCCCTCCCTCCATCCCTCCATCCCTCCCTCGCTTTCTCTCTGCTGCTCTGCCTGCACCACCACTGTGCTGCTGTTATCAGACAGATGTGTCAACGTGGATAATATATATAAATATATTTATATAAGGCTGCAGAGCCTTCAGGCAGTCCGTTCAGGTGTCTCAAAGGAGAGTATGGATTCTGTACAGTGCTGCACTGCTCGTGCTCTGCTGCCTTCATGGGCAACACTGTCAGTTTATCTACGTGTGATTTGATCTCTTTGGATCACTAATTCATCTGCTGTTTCATTGTTTCATCACCAAACCTGCTAGCTAACATTAACAAACAGAGAAAATAGCACATACTGTACAACACAGAAGCATTTGTGAAGCTGAATTCATGCTTTGAGTATAAACTGAATGGCAATGCTGTCTCTCAACTAAAATGATGCATTTGAACTAAAACACAACTGTTCCTGGAGACGATGTTCCCCGTCACCTACACAACATGTAGAATACTGTACAAGCACTAATCTGAGCTAGAAGCTATGAATAAGAGGCAGATTTAATCAAAAGTCCAGGATAAGTCACTATAATGTTGAGGATCCTCTGAGACCAGCTGTCCAAATGGAAATCTGAAGCATATGCATTGAAATAATAAATATAATAAAGACTTGTCAGGTGGAAGTACCTCCAGTTATTAAGAGCTACCACACCTCCATGATGATGAACACAAGTCCAGATGGAGCTCGGAGGACATGCCAGGTACCAGACAAACACTCCAGATGTGCCCAAAATATATATATATATATATATATATATATATATATATATATATATATATATATATATCAATATGTATTAACCATGGCTATGAATTATTATTTATTATGAATTACTTTATTATGGACTTTCAATTGACTAACACTTGAAACTGAAGCCATTTGGCTGTTTTAACTCTTTGGTATTTTCTGAAGCAGTTTTTGTGTAGTAGTAGTAATACGACTAAAAGATACGACAGGTACAGTAAACCATGTGTGGACTCTCACTGGCCTGACGTCAGATTCCTGGCCTGCATCATTATCCCAGGACAGCTCTGTTTGTGTCCACCTCATGAATTCAAGTCCAATATTCACTCTCCTTTTAACTCTGCTGTTATTCTCCACCAACTCCTGAAACAGAACACTTGTGGGCCGTATAACCTGAACAATGAGCTGAAAGATGCTGACAGCTGAGAGGAACTGCACAACTGGTGATATTATCGATGGGTTTGTCACTACGAGTCACACCTCTCACATCATACTTCTTAAACCTCTTAATTCTTAAACTTAATTGTTAAAATAACAACACTGTGTACAGGCATGCTAGCCAACACATTCTCACTCCCAACTCGTCAGCTTGGTCAGTTCCCCTTCTCACACGGGATACCTCTCTTACGTGTCAATATATGTTCATCTCATGCATCAACTGAAAAGGTACTGATATGTCGATGCTGTGTGGTTGTGTGTAGCTCAGTGGTTCCCAACCTATTTCCTTGATGACCCAACTTGTATCTAAGAAAAGTGAAATTCTATTATTTTATGTATATGTTAGCACCAGTACCAACAGCAGACCGGACCCCGGTCTCTTCTTAGCCTAGCCTCTTAGCCTTAGCTAGCTAGCTTGGAAGCTTTGAGCAAGGTGGCTGTGTTTCAGTAACCAGGCTTCATTCGGCCTGCCTAAGCTCCATCCACGCTCCCCCTCTTTGCCAATATTTGGATTAGCTGGAATCGTCAATGTCAACTTGGCGAATGCCGGAGCCGCTGCCGGGAGCCGCCGGGAGCCGCCGGGAGCCGCCCACTTTGAGCTTCAGAAACCTCTGGGTGACATCACGCAGACTACGTCCATATTTTATACAGTCTATGTGCCTAACCTTAACCACTGGAGGTCAATGCCTAAGCTTAACCACTGGAGGTCAATGCCTAACCTTAACCACTGGAGGTCAATGCCTAAGCTTAACCACTGGAGGTCAATGCCTAAGTTTAACCACTGGAGGTCAATGCCTAAGTTTAACCACTGGAGGTCAATGCCTAAGTTTAACCACTGGAGGTCAATGCCTAAGCTTAACCACTGGAGGTCAATGCCTAAGCTTAACCACTGGAGGTCAATGCCTAACCTTAATCACTGGAGGTCAATGCCTAAGCTTAACCACTGGAGGTCAATGCCTAACCTTAACCACTGGAGGTCAATGCCTATAACTTTAACCACTGGAGGTCAATGCCTAACCTTAACCACTGGAGGTCAATGCCTTACCTTAACCACTGGAGGTCAATGCCTAACCTTAACCACTGGAGGTCAATGCCTTACCTTAACCACTGGAGGTCAATGCCTAACCTTTACCATCTGCTTCTAGACATGACCATGCTGTGTCCACTAGTTTTCTATTGCCCCCATATCACCAAAAACAAAATTATTGCAGGTTTAACGATTGGAAGTGGCAGATCAGAAAACAGTAATATAGCTTGTACTTACAAGATACAGTACCTAGTCAAAGACAAACGTGTTCAAGGGGTAATACCAACCAGACAGTGGTACTCTACCAAGGTCAAGGGGTCACTATAACCTTCACATTTACATCCACAAGTGTTTGTCTGCACACTGACCAGAGGGGACAGCTACAGAGTCCCATGATGAACTATGTAAGAGCATGTCAGACCTTACAGCCAAAAATGGGATTAGTGTTTGAGTCCATGCAAACTAATTACAAGTAGCCTAGAGTTAAATTCTCCTGTCCTCTCTGTGTAACATCATCAAAACTCATTTACATACCGAGGATTATGGGAGATTAAAAATTGCAGCCTAGGTGTGAAGATTTGGGTGTTTTGTGCTGTAGATCTTCTGTTCACTGTTGAAGTGGGAAACCAGCTGTGAATATTTGAGTATTCTCCTCTCAAACATCTTCTCTAAGTTTCCAGCAGGAGAGACACTTTTCTGGGCAAAAGAGTTTTGATAGCATTTCTCCCGATGGGTGTCCTGCACAAGTCCCTTCAGTTGTTTCTGCAGTGGAAAATGAATGCCTACATCTTAGAGCCGTGTGATTCTCCAGCTATAGCAAGTGTCCTTTATGCTTCACCATTCTTCTGTCACTTAGCAATCTCCAGATGTCGTAGGTGTGAAGCTTTTACAATTCAAAGACTGTATATATTATTAAACATGTATACTGTTTGCTCTGAGCTGAAACATTACAAACAAGATAAAGAGGTAACCCACTGCCTCGACACAAGCTGTTAGATCAGAGACTGAAGGCTGAACATGAACATTCTCTGAAGTGACTTTAGTCGGAGTGTTTTACTGTCTGATACAGTTTCAAAGGCTTTTTCATTCTGCTCAGAGTAAAATTCAGAGGAAACATTGAGTGTGATCAAAGCGATCTCATCTGAGAATGGTTATATCATCTCATTCTGCTGACTCGCTATAAGCAGCGTTTATTGGAGAGCTTCTGTAGACTTCAGTTAGGGACCCACTGTTTAAGAGAAACCAAAAGAACAAGACAACGACACCGAGACCAAGCGGGCCTGTCAAGCTTCACTACAACCAATGGTGTACCTTCATCACTCACTACCACCAATGGTGTAACTTCATCACCCACTACAACCAATGGTGTAACTTCATCACTCACTACAACCAATGGTGTACCTTCATCACTCACTACCACCAATGGTGTAACTTCATCACCCACTACAACCAATGGTGTAACTTCATCACTCACTACAACCAATGGTGTACCTTCATCACTCACTACCACCAATGGTGTAACTTCATCACCCACTACAACCAATGGTGTAACTTCATCACTCACTATAACCAATGGTGTACCTTCATCACTCACTACCACCAATGGTGTAACTTCATCACCCACTACAACCAATGGTGTACCTTCATCACTCACTACCACCAATGGTGTAACTTCATCACCCACTACAACCAATGGTGTAACTTCATCACTCACTACAACCAATGGTGTACCTTCATCACTCACTACCACCAATGGTGTAACTTCATCACTCACTACACCAATGGTGTAACTTCATCACCCACTACAACCAATGGTGTAACTTCATCACTCACTAAAACCAATGGTGTACCTTCATCACTCACTACCACCAATGGTGTAACTTCATCACTCACTACACCAATGGTGTAACTTCATCACCCACTACAACCAATGGTGTAACTTCATCACTCACTAAAACCAATGGTGTAACTTCATCACTCACTACAACCAATGGTGTAACTTCATCACCCACTACAACCAATGGTGTAACTTCATCACTCACTACAACCAATGGTGTAACTTCATCACCCACTACAACCAATGGTGTAACTTCATCACTCACTAAAACCAATGGTGTAACTTCATCACTCACTACAACCGATGGTGTAACTTCATCACTCACTACAACCAATGGTGTACCTTCATCACTCACTACAACCAATGGTGTAACTTCATCACCCACTACAACCAATGGTGTAACTTCATCACCCACTACAACCAATGGTGTACCTTCATCACCCACTACAACCAATGGTGTAACTACATCACTCACTAAAACCAATGGTGTAACTACATCACCCACTACAACCAATGTATAAACCAATACCAATATATATATATATATATACACTATTCAGCAACCAAAATAGTCGGATATTTGGGACAAGTAATGTCATGTTTTCTTCAAGATGGCGGTAAAAGGGAAGCTCTTGTTCCTGTTCTATCAACGACCGTTGCACTCGGGGGGGCTCTGGGGTTGGTCTAATGTAATGACTTTGGGCCTTTGGAAGAGTACTATGCACTTAGGCTACAGTGGATGGAGCACATACGGTGCATTAAGAAAAGAGGCCAGAGCCACCGTTCAACAGTGGGAGGACATGGCAGTAAAGGGGACAACGAGAGTGGAACACATTAGCTGAGAAATTGCTGTTTGAATGTACATGAAGAGCAGGGAAGACAAACAGGCTAATGCTCACACACACAGATGAAACACTCTTACTGTAGCTGCATCCTGATAGCAGGGCTTTTATTTTTTATACTATGTATTTTCCAAGGAAGAGCTGGTCTTGCAAAGCCGGCTAATGGAGCCATTAAATGGCACCTCTTGAAACCTGCCAAAAACAGATCTGAAAGTCTGTGTGTCCTGATGCTGTCTCACATTTATTACAAATGACAATTTAGTGGATAACATTTTAACAACAGCTGCCGTTTCTGGGATGGAAACAGCAAACAGCACAGCAGGTGTTCCATTAATCTAGGACTGTTTATGTTTCATCAATTAATCTGTTGACTTCTTTTTATTAATCATTTATGAAATACTGAAAAATCCATCACAATGTCCAAAAGTCCAAGGTGATGTCTTCAAATGTCGTTCTTTCCAAATACAAAGTTTACAATGATATAAAACAGAGAAAAGCAGAATATCCTCACAACCAGTGACCACTGGGAGCAGCCCAGTACACCTGTAACAGTGACCACTGGGAGCAGCCCAGTACACCTGTAACAGTGACCACTGGGAGCAGCCCAGTACACCTGTAACAGTGACCACTGGGAGCAGCCCAGTACACCTGTAACAGTGACCACTGGGAGCAGACCAGTACACCTGTAACAGTGACCACTGGGAGCAGACCAGTACACCTGTAACACTGACCACTGGGAGCAGCCCAGTACACCTGTAACAGTGACCACTGGGAGCAGACCAGTACACCCGTAACAGTGACCACTGGGAGCAGCCCAGTACACCTGTAACAGTGACCACTGGGAGCAGACCAGTACACCTGTAACAGTGACCACTGGGAGCAGACCAGTACACCTGTAACAGTGACCACTGGGAGCAGACCAGTACACCTGTAACACTGACCACTGGGAGCAGACCAGTACACCTGTAACAGTGACCACTGGGAGCAGACCAGTACACCTGTAGCAGTGACCACTGGGAGCAGACCAGTACACCTGTAACAGTGACCACTGGGAGCAGACCAGTACACCTGTAACAGTGACCACTGGGAGCAGACCAGTACACCTGTAGACGGTGTGTGGTGGTTCCATGCTTGTATTTCAGGGCTGTCAGGTTAAGCTCACGTTACCATGACAACAGGTGCAGTGTCCTGTCTGCTCATCGATGTGAGAGAGCAGCTGAAGCTCTCTGTGTGCAGGTTTTAACAAGGAGCTCTACTGCATTTCACTTCTCTTCTATTTCTGGTGTTTCTAGTGTTTCTGGTGTTTCTGGTTATGAGACGGAGTTCTGTGACTACTCAAGTGCTAAATTCTCTTTAGTTCAGCCGACTGTTAATTGGAGCTGCAGTCAGAAGAGGAAACCAAGAAGCACCTCCGTGTTTCAGGGGAAACAGGTAAAATACATTTAGTACGACCACGTCCACTGAAGCTCATCAACAGCTGGACGAGGTGGTACGTTGAGACGTTATGAGGTGTTGTCTCAGTAGGAGACCTTAGTATGAGTCTGTTGGTGTGTGTCGGTGTGTGTTGGTAGCCACTGATGGCTGATTAGTAGCCAATAACTTCACTGTAGCTACAGACGTCCTCACAGCTGTCTGTAGCTACAGACGTCCTCACAGCTGTCTGTAGCTACAGACGTCCTCACAGCTGTCTGTAGCTACAGACGTCTTCACAGCTGTCTGTAGCTACAGACGTCTTCACAGCTGTCTGTAGCTACAGACGTCTTCACAGCTGTCTGTAGCTACAGACGTCTTCACAGCTGTCTGTAGCTACAGACGTCTTCACAGCTGTGTGAGAAATCAACAACACCTCTGACACTTCCTTTGTGTTGCTTGGCAACAAGGAAGAATCTGCTCATGACTGCATCGTGATGTGAGCTGGTCTGAGAGCAGCAGTTTGGCAGCTCCATAGAGGACGCTCCTCAGTCTGTGTGATGTTTGTGATGCTGAAGGCAGAACATTGTGCTGAATACGTAGAATGAGCATGTGGATAGATAGACAGGTGATGTTTGAACTATTCAATCAAGTGACACCTGCTGTTTTCACCAGGTGAATCTACCATCTTCTCTCTCTCTAACCCCCCCTCTCAGAGCTCCAGTTGTCGTGATTTAAACATCAATCGTCGTTCTATTTGTCACAGTTTTGCTCCCTTTATACATTAAAATGAGCTTTTCTTTTCTCCCTCCTTTCTTGCCATTTCTCCTCCTCTCCTCTCCTCTCCTCTCCTCCCCTCTCCTCTCCTCTCCTCTCCTCTCCTCTCCTCTCCTCTCCTCTTGGGATTCTGTGTGTTATTGTGCATGTTTGTGTGCGTGTGTGTGTGTCTGTGTATTTCCCAGCATGCCCCACATATCCAGCTTCTGCTCTCCAGTTGCATCCTGGGAGATTTGCGTCGCAGCCGAGGCAGCAGTATATTTAAACTCTCCTTCTACCCAGAGACGGAGGATCTGAGACACAAATTCATCTGCACATGACACGTTGGGAGTCCGCTGAGGAACTCCAGACACCTCTCACCTCTACAAGGAACTCCAGACACCTCCCACCTCTACGAGCTCTACGAGGAACTCCAGACACCTCCCACCTCTACGAGCTCTACGAGGAACTCCAGACACCTCCCACCTCTACGAGCTCTATGAGGAACTCCAGACACCTCCCACCTCTACGAGCTCTACGAGGAACTCCAGACACCTCCCACCTCTACGAGGAACTCCAGACACCTCCCACCTCTACGAGCTCTACGAGGAACTCCAGACACCTCCCACCTCTACGAGCTCTATGAGGAACTCCAGACACCTCCCACCTCTACGAGCTCTACGAGGAACTCCAGACACCTCCCACCTCTACGAGGAACTCCAGACACCTCCCACCTCTACGAGGAACTCCAGACACCTCCCACCTCTACGAGGAACTCCAGACACCTCCCACCTCTACGAGGAACTCCAGACACCTCCCACCTCTATGAGGAACTCCAGACACCTCCCACCTCTACAAGCTCTACGAGGAACTCCAGACACCTCCCACCTCTACGAGCTCTACGAGCTCTACGAGCTCTACATACTGTGTGAATGCCTCTGGGCTTTTAATCAGCAGGCCACCCGACTGCTCCACCTCTTAGAGGGAAACTGGAAACATCAGCTGTTAGTTTGCAGTAATTAGTGTCAAAACTTCAATGAACTATATCTTTCTGCTTTACAGAGTAGTGATGTGCATATTTACAAGCACGATCTTCTCTGATTTTCAGAGTAAAATGCTGCTCCGACCATTTCCCCTCAGCACATTTATTTATTACTGTTGATATTTGATATTAGCTGAGCAGACAGGGCAATGGCCGCTGTAGCTCTGTAATGTAAAATGACAACATGGTTAGATACGGCAGCACGGAGGGGCGGTCTGTGTCCTTCAGCCTGACGTATCATCAGTGTTCACCTCCCTCTAAGTCACGCACACGCACAAAGTTTGGTGACTTGTGTTTGGTGGATTATTTCTCTGTTGTTACAATGCTAATGGTCATTGTATTCTACATGGTTGGAAAGCCTGTTTATTTACCTTCGCAATGATGTCAAACTTGTAAGGATCATGCATTTGTGGGATGAGCAGCACAGCTGATGATGTGGGGAGCGCCCAAGAAAAATTTGCCAAAATGCTCCGTCAATGGTAAACAGTGTATTCTCCTGTTGGTGTTGACTCTTGTTGTGAGTTGTTTGGTGGATGATTGAACTCTCTATCAGTAACAAGGAACAAACAAGACATATTGATTGATTGAATCCACCATCAGGAGCCTCAGTAGCGGTGGAAGATCCATACGCAGCCACAACAGCCTGGCACCTCCTCCTCATGCTGGTCACCAACCTGGTCACACGTTGCTGTGGGATGGCGTTCCATTCCTCAACCAGGATTCACTGCAGGTCAGCCAGCGTGGTTGTGTTGGTCACTCTAACACATACAGCACGCCCAAGCTGATCCTACAAGTGTTGAGTTGGGTTGAGGTGTGGACTCTTGGCAGGCCGTTCCATTCTCTCTACTCTCACATTGTGGAGGTAGTCTGTGATAACTCTGGCTCTGTGGGGGGGGGGGCGTTGTTTCTTGGAGGATGAAGTTAGGTCCCAGATTGTGGAGATATGGGATCGCCACTGACTGCAGAATCTCATCCTGATATCTCACTGCATTGAGATGGCCTTCAATGATGACAAGCCTTGTTTTGCCAGTGAGGGAGATGCCCCCCCCCCACACCATGACACTGCCCCCACCAAAAGCTGTTACTCCATCGGTTCAACAATCAGCATAGCGTTCTCCACGTCGTCTCCATACTTTGACCTGCCATCCAACTTTGGCAGACAGAACCTGGACTCATCACTGAACATGACATTCCCCCACATGTTCAGGTTCCATTGTCTGTGTTGGAGACACCAGCGCCAACGGGCCTGACGGTGAAGGGCAGTCATTGCAGGCTTCCTGGTAGCCTTATGAGAATACACTGTTTACCATTGGCAGAGCATTTTGGAACATTGTTCTTGGGCGCTCCTCACATCATCCCTGTTAAATCCCGGATCGATTACAAAAACCTTCTGCTCACCTACAAAGCTCTCCATAACCTCGCCCCCACCTACCTCACAGACCTCCTCTAGGAGTACACTCCCTCCCGTTCCCTCCGCTCATCATCAGCCGGACTTCTGACCACCCCCACCCCACGCCTCAGCACCATGGGAGCCAGGGCATTCAGCTGCTCTGCTCCCAGGTTATGGAACTCACTCCCCCCACACATCCGGCAGTCTGACAATATCACATCATTCAAATCCCTCCTGAAAACCCACCTGTTTAAACTGGCCTACTCTCTCTAGAACTCATCATCACCCATCATATGTGTCTGTACAAATATGTTTCTGTCATGTCCTGTTGTTTTTAGATTATTTTATCTGTCAACGTTTTAACTGATTTTTGTAAGGTGTCCTTGGGTGTCCAGAAAGGCGCCACTAAATAAAATGTATTATTATTATTATTATCATCAGCTGTGCTGCTCATCCCACAAATACATGATCCTTACAAGTTTGACATCATTGTGAAGGTAAATAAACAGGCTTTCAAACATGTAGAATACAATGACCATTAGCATTGATACAACAGAGAAATAATCCACCAAACACAAGTTTCCGAACTTTGTTTTTCCAGTATATATATATATACTGTATGTACAGTATATATATATATGCATTTACATGTTGTGGTCCACTGTGTGTACTTGATGTCACTAGGCAGAAGCGGAGGGGAGGAGAGAGGGATGAGATAACGAAGGAGGTTAAAGGGAGAAGAGATGATTCCCTCCACAATAAAC
>NC_133817.1:128352-150852 GCF_043250625.1 Sebastes fasciatus
ATATATATATATATACACACTATTACTATTATATATATATATATATTATATATACACTATTACTATTATATATACACTATTACTATTATATATATATATATACACACTATTACTATTATATATATATATATATTATATATACACTATTACTAATATATATATACACTATTACTATTATATATATATATATATATATATATACACTATTACTATTATATATATATATATATACACTATTACTATTATATATATATATATATACACTATTACTATTATATATATATATATACACACTATTACTATTATATATATATATATATTATATATACACTATTACTATTATATATATATACACTATTACTATTATATATATATATATATATATATACACTATTACTATTATATATGTATATATATATATTATATACACTTACTATTATATATATATATATATTATATATACACTATTACTATTATATATATATATATTATATATACACTATTACTATAATATATATATATATTATATATACACTATTACTATTATATATATATATATTATATATACACTATTACTATTATATATATATATATATATAATATATATACACTATTACTAATATATATATATATATATACACTATTACTATTATATATATATATATACACTATTACTATTATATATACATATATATATACACTATTACTATTATATATATATATATATATATTATATATACACTATTACTATTATATATACACTATTACTATTATATATATATATATATTATATTATATATCCACTATTACTATTATATATATATATATATATTGTATATCCACTATTACTATTATATATATATATATTATATATCCACTATTACTATTATATATATATATACATATATATATATATATGTATATATATATATATATACACTATTACTATAATATAATATATATATATATTATATTATATATACACTATTACTATAATATAATATATATATATATATATATATATTATATCAACACTATTACTATTATATATATATATATTATATCAACACTATTACTATTATATATTTATATATATATATATATATATATATATATTATATATACACTATTTCAGCCTTCATCCAAAAACCCTGAAACTCACACAGCTGTACAGATATTTCACACTATGTATGTGATAAATGTCTTTATAGGAAACAACAGAGCTAAAAGCTGGATGAGGATGAGGAGAGAGAGACGAGGAAGAGTATTTGTCTCAATGGGACAGTGTTTGTCTTTTATCTGACTTCCTGTCTCAGTGTAAAGAAGCTGTGTCTGATGCCCGCGGTAATAAAGAGCTGAAGGAGCACCTTTAAGGAAACGATGTTCTCTGAGTGAACTCCATCACGTCAGGATGGTTCACACTAAATCTAACTGCATCACCGGCTGTCCTTTGTCTTTATGGACTCGTATTAATGTTTAATAAACACTTAATAACCAACACAGATACATGCATGAGCACTACTGAGGGGACAACATCATCTAATACATCATTATCTCTCTTTTCCTGACTACGTCAACTCTGCAGTCTCCAGCTCTTCAGTAGTTCTAGTGCTTCCATACGACTGAGAGGGACGACGTCCTTCTGTTAAACTACACAGCTTCAGATGGTGAGAGGGACGACGTCCTTCTGTTAAACTACACAGCTTCAGATGGTGAGAGGGACGACGTCCTTCTGTTAAACTACACAGCTTCAGATGGTGAGAGGGACGACGTCCTTCTGTTAAACTACACAGCTTCAGATGGTGAGAGGGACGACGTCCTTCTGTTAAACTACACAGCTTCAGATGGTGAGAGGGACGACGTCCTTCTGTTAAACTACACAGCTTCAGATGGTGAGAGGGACGACGTCCTTCTGTTAAACTACACAGCTTCAGATGGTGAGAGGGACGACGTCCTTCTGTTAAACTACACAGCTTCAGATGGTGAGAGGGACGACGTCCTTCTGTTAAACTACACAGCTTCAGATGGTGAGAGGGACGACGTCCTTCTGTTAAACTACACAGCTTCAGATGGTGAGAGGGACGACGTCCTTCTGTTAAACTACACAGCTTCAGATGGTGAGAGGGACGACGTCCTTCTGTTAAACTACACAGCTTCAGATGGTGAGAGGGACGACGTCCTTCTGTTAAACTACACAGCTTCAGATGGTGAGAGGGACGACGTCCTTCTGTTAAACTACACAGCTTCAGATGGTGAGAGGGACGACGTCCTTCTGTTAAACTACACAGCTTCAGATGGTGAGAGGGACGACGTCCTTCTGTTAAACTACACAGCTTTAGATGGTGAGAGGGACGACGTCTGTCCACTAACAAGGCTCCAGATCACACCACAACAATGGAAGACATTTCATTTATAGCTTTCTTTCTTTTTTCAACCTTTCTGGAGGTTTGTAAAGAAATCCCTGAAAGGTTTGTTCTAAATGTAGATGGAACTCCTCTGTTTGTCTTCTTGGATCTTAAAGCCTTAAACTCTGTATGTTGTGTTTAAACTGATGAACTAAAGGAGCTGGTCCACTACTCAGTTACAGTATGTCCTGGTCCCTGAGTGTTAGTGTGTGATGTCCAGTAGATCATGTTGTCCCTCTACATTGTCTTAAGATGTCCTGGGTATCTGCCAGGTCTACAGTTACTGTACTGGGGTTAGAAACGTCAGCTCTTCCATCAGTAGAGCTCTGTCCCCCTCTGGTGGTCACATCCTAACACCATCCTAACACCCCAGCCATCAATCAGAGACCAGACCACCATGTGACCCTTAAAACAGAGACCAGACCACCCCCAGCCATCAATCAGAGACCAGACCACCATGTGACCCTTAAAACAGAGACCAGACCACCACCAGCCATCAATCAGAGACCAGACCACCATGTGACCCTTAAAACAGAGACCAGACCACCCCCAGCCATCAATCAGAGACCAGACCACCACCAGCCATCAATCAGAGACCAGACCACCATGTGACCCTTAAAACAGAGACCAGACCACCACCAGCCATCAATCAGAGACCAGACCACCACCAGCCATCAATCAGAGACCAGACCACCACCAGCCATCAATCAGAGACCAGACCACCATGTGACCCTTAAAACAGAGACCAGACCACCACCAGCCATCAATCAGAGACCAGACCACCCCCAGCCATCAATCAGAGACCAGACCACCATGTGACCCTTAAAACAGAGACCAGACCACCACCAGCCATCAATCAGAGACCAGACCACCACCAGCCATCAATCAGAGACCAGACCACCCCCAGCCATCAATCAGAGACCAGACCACCACCAGCCATCAATCAGAGACCAGACCACCATGTGACCCTTAAAACAGAGACCAGACCACCACCAGCCATCAATCAGAGACCAGACCACCACCAGCCATCAATCAGAGACCAGACCACCCCCAGCCATCAATCAGAGACCAGACCACCATGTGACCCTTAAAACAGAGACCAGACCACCACCAGCCATCAATCAGAGACCAGACCATCATCTGAACCTGAAAACAGAGACCAGACCACCATCTGAACCTTAGAACAGAGACTAGACCACCATGTGACCCTGGTCCTGTCAGCACTAGGGGAAGATGGTGAGTTTGTGTTCTGATGATGTTTAAAAGAATTAAAAAGGCTAAAGATGAAACTCATGAACCCTCTTTTCCCCATGAGAGCATTTAGAATCCCATCAGGGTCCTCTGATGGTCTCTGATGGTCTCTGATGGTCTCTGATGGTCTCTGGTGGTCTATGATGGTCTTTGATGGTCTCTGGAGTCCAGTTTAGGAAACACTGCTTCACACTATAGTTCAGATAATTATCAAAATATAGTTTCAGAACTTGAAGAACAGCTGGACGTTCAGAATAACAGAGTAACAGAGCAACAAAGTAACAGAGGAACAGAGAATCAGAAGAACAGAGGAACAGAGAAGCTGAGCAACAAAGTAACAAAGTAACAGAGGATCAAAGTAACAGAGCAACAAAGTAACAGAGGAACAGAGGAACAAAGTAACAAAGTAACAGAGGATCAAAGTAACAGAGCAACAAAGTAACAGAGGAACAGAGGAACAGAGCAACAAAGTAACAGAGGAACAAAGTAACAGAGGAACAGAGAAGCTGAGCAACAAAGTAACAAAGTAACAGAGGATCAAAGTAACAGAGAAACAAAGTAACAGAGGAACAGAGCAACAAAGTAACAAAGCAACAGAGTAACAGAGCAACATAGTAACAGAGCAACATAGTAACAGAGGAACAGAGGAACAAAGTAACAAAGTAACAGAGGATCAAAGTAACAGAGCAACAAAGTAACAGAGGAACAGAGGAACAGAGCAACAAAGTAACAAAGCAACAGAGTAACAGAGCAACATAGTAACAGAGCAACATAGTAACAAAGTATCAAAGTAACAGAGCAACAAAGTAACAGAGGAACAGAGGAACAAAGTAACAGAGCAACAAAGTAACAGAGGAACAGAGGAACAAAGTAACAGAGCAACAGAGTAACAGAGCAACATAGCTTCAGAGGAACAGAGGAACAAAGTAACAGAGCAACAAAGTAACAGAGCAACAGAGCAACAAATTAACAGATGGACAGAGTAACAGAGCAACAAAGTAACAAATTAACAGATGGACAGAGTAACAGAGCAACAAAGTAACAAAGCAACAGATGGACAGAGTAACAGAGCAACAGAGCACAGAGTAACAAAGTAACAGAGCAACAAAGTAACAGAGTAACAGGATAACAGAGCAACAAAGTAACAAATGAACAGAGGAACAGAGCAACAAAGTAACAGAGTAACAGGATAACAGAGTAACAAAGTAACAAATTAACAAAGGAACAGAGGAACAGAGCAACATAGTAACAAAGTAACAGAGCAACAAAGTAACAAAGTAAAAAAGTAACAAAGTAACAGAGCAACAGAGCAACAAAGTAACAGAGGAACAGAGCAACAGAACAACAAAGGAACAAAGGAACAGATGAACAGAGGAACAGAGCAACAGAGGAACAGAGCAACAAAGTAACAGAGGAACAGAGCAACAAAACAACAAAGTAACAAAGGAACAGATGAACACTGCAACAAAGTAACAGAGGAACAGAGCAACAGAGCAAGAAAGTAACAGAGGAACAGAGGAACAGAGGAACAGAGCAACAGGGCAACAAAGTAACAGAGGAACAGAGCAACAGTGCAAAAAAGCAACAGAGCACAGAGTAACAAAGTAACAGAGCAACAGAGCAACAAAGTAACAAAGTAACAGAGGAACAGAGGAACAGAGCAACAGAGCAACAGAACAACAAAGTAACAACGGAACAGAGAAACAGAGGAACAGAGCAACAGAACAACAAAGTAACAACGGAACAGAGGAACAGAGCAACAGAGCAACAAAGTAACAGAATAACACAGTAACAGAGGAACAGAGGAACAGAGCAACAGAGCAACAAAGTAACAACGGAACAGAGGAACAGAGCAACAGAGCAACAAAGGAACAGAGTTACACAGTAACAGAGGAACAGAGCAACAGAGCAACAGAGCAACAAAGTTACAAAGGAACAGCGGAACAGAGGAACAAAGCAACAGAGCAAGAGAGTAACAAAGTAACACAGTAACACAGTAACAGAGTAACAGAGCAACAAAGTAACAAAGTCAAAAAGTAACAAAGTAACAGAGGCACAGAGCAACGGAGTACTAGGAACAGAGGAACAGAGGAACAAAGTAAAAAAGTAACAAAGTAACAAAGTGACAACTGAACAGAGGAACAGAGCAACGAAGTAACAAAGTAACAGAGGAACAGAGTAACAGAGTAACAAAGTAACAGATGGACAGAGTAACAGAGCAACAGAGCAACAAATTAACAGATGGACAGAGTAACAGAGCAACAAAGTAACAAAGCAACAGATGGACAGAGCAACAAAGTAACAAAGCAACAGATGGACAGAGTAACAGAGCAACAGAGCACAGAGTAACAAAGTAACAGAGCAATAAAGTAACAAAGTAACAGAGTAACAAAGTAAAACAGTAAAAAAGTAACAAAGTAACAGAGCAACAGAACAACAAAGTAACAGAGGAACAGAGCAACAGAACAACAAAGGAACAGATGAACAGAGGAACAGAGCAACAGAGGAACAGAGCAACAGAGCAACAAAGTAACAGAGGAACAGAGCAACAGAACAACAAAGTAACAAAGGAACAGATGAACAGTGCAACAAAGTAACAGAAGAACAGAGCAACAGAGCAAGAAAGGACCAGAGGATTAGAGCAACAAAGTAACAAAGTAACAGAGGAACAGAGGAACAGAGCAACAGGGCAACAAAGCAACAGAGCACAGAGTAACAAAGTAACAGAGCAACAGAGCAACAGAGCAACAAAGTAACAAAGTAACAAAGTAACAGAGTAACAAAGCAACAGAGCAACAGAGTAACAGAGCAACAAAGCAACAAAGTAAAAAGTAACAGAGTAACAGAGTAACAAAGTAACAAAGGAACAAAGGAACAGAGGAACAGAGCAACAAAGTAACAGAGGAACAGAGCAACAAAGTAACAAAGGAACAGAGCAACAAAGTAACAGAGGAACAGAGCAACAAAGTAACAAAGGGACAGAGGAACAGAGCAACAAAGTAACAGAGGAACAGAGCAACAAAGTAACAAAGGAACAGAGTAACAAAGTAACAAAGTAACAGAGAAACAGAGCAACAAAGTAACAAAGGAACAAAGGAACAGAGGAACAGAGCAACAAAGTAAAAAAGTAACAGAGAAACAGAACAACAAAGTAACAAAGTGACAAAGTAACAGAGCAACAGAGTAACAGAGCAACAAAGCAACAAAGTAGAAAAAAGTAACAGAGTAACAAAGTGACAAAGGAACAGAGGAACAGAGGAACAGAGCAACAAAGTGACAAAGTGACAAAGGAACAGAGGAACAGAGCAACAAAGCGACAAAGTGACAAAGTAACAGAGGAACAATGTAACAGCACAGAGTAACAAAGTAACAAAGTAACAATGTAACAGAGGAACAGAGGAACAGAGCAACAAAGTAACAAAGTAACAATGTAACAGAGCACAGAGTAACAAAGTAACAAAGTAACAATGTAACAGAGGAACAGAGCGACAAAGTAACAAAGTAACAATGTAACAGAGCACAGAGTAACAAAGTAACAAAGTAACAATGTAACAGAGGAACAGAGCGACAAAGTAACAAAGTAACAATGTAACAGAGCACAGAGTAACAAAGTAACAAAGTAACAATGTAACAGAGGAACAGAGCGACAAAGTAACAATGTAACAGAGCACAGAGTAACAGAGTAACAAAGTGACAAAGTAACAGAGCAACAGAGTAACAGAGCAACAAAGCAACAAAGTAGAAAAAAGTAACAGAGTAACAAAGTAACAAAGTGACAAAGGAACAGAGGAACAGAGGAACAGAGCAACAAAGTGACAAAGGAACAGAGGAACAGAGTGACAAAGTAACAATGTAACAGAGCACAGAGAAACAGAGCAACAAAGTAACAAAGTGACAAAGTAACAGAGCAACAGAGTAACAGAGCAACAAAGCAACAAAGTAGAAAAAAGTAACAGAGTAACAAAGTGACAAAGGAACAGAGGAACAGAGGAACAGAGCAACAAAGTGACAAAGTGACAGAGGAACAGAGGAACAGAGCAACAAAGCGACAAAGTGACAAAGTAACAGAGGAACAGAGCAACAAAGCGACAAAGTGACAAAGTAACAGAGGAACAGAGGAACAGAGCGACAAAGTAACAAAGTAACAATGTAACAGAGCACAGAGTAACAAAGTAACAGAGGAACAGAGCGACAAAGTAACAAAGTAACAATGTAACAGAGGAACAGAGGAACAGAGCGACAAAGTAACAAAGTAACAATGTAACAGAGCACAGAGTAACAGAGTAACAAAGTAACAATGTAACAGAGGAACAGAGGAACAGAGCGACAAAGTAACAATGTAACAGAGAACAGAGTAACAGAGTAACAAAGTAACAAAGTGACAAAGTAACAGAGCAACAGAGTAACAGAGCAACAAAGCAACAAAGTAGAAAAAAGTAACAGAGTAACAAAGTGACAAAGGAACAGAGGAACAGAGGAACAGAGGAACAGAGCAACAAAGTGACAAAGGAACAGAGGAACAGAGCGACAAAGTAACAAAGTAACAATGTAACAGAGCACAGAGAAACAGAGCAACAAAGTAACAAAGTGACAAAGTAACAGAGCAACAGAGTAACAGAGCAACAAAGCAACAAAGTAGAAAAAAGTAACAGAGTAACAAAGTGACAAAGGAACAGAGGAACAGAGGAACAGAGCAACAAAGCGACAAAGTGACAAAGTAACAGAGGAACAGAGCAACAAAGCGACAAAGTAACAGAGGAACAGAGCGACAAAGTAACAAAGTAACAATGTAACAGAGCACAGAGTAACAAAGTAACAAAGTAACAATGTAACAGAGGAACAGAGGAACAGAGCGACAAAGTAACAAAGTAACAATGTAACAGAGGAACAGAGGAACAGAGCGACAAAGTAACAAAGTAACAATGTAACAGAGCACAGAGTAACAGAGTAACAAAGTAACAATGTAACAGAGGAACAGAGGAACAGAGCGACAAAGTAACAATGTAACAGAGCACAGAGAAACAGAGCAACAAAGTAACAAAGTGACAAAGTAACAGAGCAACAGAGTAACAGAGCAACAAAGCAACAAAGTAGAAAAAAGTAACAGAGTAACAAAGTGACAAAGGAACAGAGGAACAGAGGAACAGAGCAACAAAGCGACAAAGTGACAAAGTAACAGAGGAACAGAGCAACAAAGCGACAAAGTAACAGAGGAACAGAGCGACAAAGTAACAAAGTAACAATGTAACAGAGCACAGAGTAACAAAGTAACAAAGTAACAATGTAACAGAGGAACAGAGGAACAGAGCGACAAAGTAACAAAGTAACAATGTAACAGAGCACAGAGTAACAAAGTAACAAAGTAACAATGTAACAGAGCACAGAGTAACAAAGTAACAAAGTAACAATGTAACAGAGGAACAGAGGAACAGAGCGACAAAGTAACAATGTAACAATGTAACAGAGCACAGAGTAACAAAGTAACAAAGTAACAATGTAACAGAGCACAGAGTAACAAAGTAACAAAGTAACAATGTAACAGAGCACAGAGCGACAAAGTAACAAAGTAACAATGTAACAGAGCACAGAGTAACAGAGTAACAAAGTAACAAAGTCACAAAGTAACAGAGGAACAGAGGAACCGCTGGCTGCACCGCTGGCTGCACCGCTGGCTGCACCGCTGGCTGCACCGCTGGCTGCACAGCCCGCTGCACAGCCCGCTGCACCACTGGCTGCACAGCCCGCTGCACCACTGGCTGCACAGCTGCACCGCTGGCTGCACCGCTGCACTCACAACAGGGAAGTTAGTAACTCTTGAGATGCGTTGCCCGAGGCGCCTGGACGGTGGCTGCTGATGGAGCGCAGAGCTTCCCTCATTCACTTCCCCACAAAGAGTGTAAAGTAGGTGCAGTAAATAGCTCATCTGCTGCCCGCTGGGCTTGGCAGGAGCTCTTCAGTAATACAACCTGAGGAATTAATCTCTGACCACCCCCACATTACTCTTTTACAGTCGCTGTAATAATGGACAATCATCTCTGAGCTTCCTGGACTCTAACTGCCTCCTGAGTAATGGCTATGGCTTTGATCCTAAACAGCTTCCTTGTCCTCAACGTTTTGGAATATCTTTTTCTCAATATAACCTTTTCAGATTTGTTTTTAAAAGAGCTTCTTAGTACCGCAGAGTTCCAGATGAAGCATTCAGGAGGACCAAACCCAGCTAGAGTTAAACAGAGAATAAACAAGACGGCACAGAGGAGAGCTACGTACAGTATGTCTGCTGAGAGTGTCTCACACAGAGGAGAGCTACGTATGTCGCTGAGAGTGTCTCACACAGAGGAGAGCTACGTACAGTATGTCGCTGAGAGTGTCTCACACAGAGGAGAGCTACGTACAGTATGTCTGCTGAGAGTGTCTCACACAGAGGAGAGCTACGTACAGTATGTCTGCTGAGAGTGTCTCACACAGAGGAGAGCTACGTACAGTATGTCTGCTGAGAGTGTCTCACACAGAGGAGAGCTACGTACAGTATGTCTGCTGAGAGTGTCTCACACAGAGGAGAGGAGACGTTTCATCTACCAAAGTTATACTATTTCTAGGCAAATAAACAACTGAACAGGGACACTATAGGACACATTCATGTATTTCAGTGCTGCTACCATCCACAGCAGAGCTACAATACAACAATGAGCCTGAAGCATGGGACAGCAGAGTCTTCTGCTCCCTGTCCTCTCACAGTATAATGTGCTGGAGCTGCACCGTAATCACCTTCACAGCAGGCGGGCTAACCCTAACGGGGCTGAGCTGCAACGCTGGCGTCGTTCTCTGGAGCAGAACCAACCGGTGATCGTCTCCACGCTCAACCGAGCTTTGCCATCAGCGTGCAGTGATTGGCCTAACGTGTGTGGTCATAGATACAGACCGGTCGAGGAGTGCGGGTGACCAACACTCTTCTTTTATGTCTTCTCAACATAACGATGTGTCCCGGGTGTGTCTAGAGAGTATGAGAAAAGATGTCCTCTCTCTTTTTCTATCAGGAACAACGAGCAGCTCCGTATGACGTCCTATAGAACCTCCTCCAGCTACAGTAGGTGACCGTCCCCGCACACAGAGACTACTACTACTGAAACTACTTCCCAGTCCACCGTTGTTATTTCCTCCTATCGCCGACCTGGCAACACGGTAAGAGCAAAGCACGCTACGGGTTCTGTTGTTGGCTGAAACAACACCACAAACACTCATCTGCTCCCTGAACGACCAAACAGTTAAAGAACCTCTGAAACAGGCACAACAGAATACATCACTTCAGCTGTGGCTGAATGGGACGCTGCTCAGATGAACTTCTACATGATTAGAGAGAAGAAGAAGAAGGAAACGGGACGGACAGAAGGAGCTCTGATGAATGTCCTCAACACGCTGCCACCGATCCCTGCCTGAAGGAAACACCTCCATTCACTGCCTTATTTTGTGTCCATACAGGACTAGACTACATGTCCATACAGGACTAGACTACATGTCCATACAGGACTACAGGACTATACTACATGTTTCTGTATATCCACAGCTTGAGTTTTCAGACATTGAGGACTTTTCAGTTTCCCTCCGCAGCAGACAGCAGACAGCAGACAGCAGACAGCAGACAGCAGACAACACCAACAACACCACGCTCCTGCTACATCTCCAGCAGATAAAAGACTCATCATCATCTCCTAACTAATGTAGACTCTGAAACTCTTCAGTGTAGTCAATTCAATGCAAAGATGCAGAACATATTGACCAATGAGGGTTGAATAGTTAATTGTATATAAGGACTCATTTCCTTCAGTCTCCTTTGTTAACACAGCCAGACAGAGGCGGACTTCCTCCACTACATGTTATGGATAATGTGGAGTTTGGAGATCTTTTAATACAGCAATTACTCCATCAGACAGAGGAAGACGTCCCAGAGACAGAGCAGCTTCATGATTTTGACAAGTGGCTGAATATTTAACGACGGAGTGTGGATGAAGTGGAAGAGATTCCCTCTTTAGAGTCAGCGAGCCTCACGGAGTCCATGAATTCATTCCTCCGCTGGAGAGCTACTGAGATTTACATCAAGTTGTGAATTAAACATACAGAGAGACAGAGGGGGGGGGGCAGACACTCTGAAACACTGCAGGCAGAAAATGTCATTAGCAGAGTTTCCTTTCTATTAGTCTGACTGACTCTGGATGTAGACTGAGGGTGTCGGATGGATATCTGCAGCCCGACTCTGATCTGTTCAGTTCATGATTTGATGACTTGTTGTTGGACTATAAGTGCTACTGTATATTAATAAAGTTATTAAAGCTCTGCAGAGCGCTCTGTGCAGCCACCTCTCTGAAGCTCAGCAGGTTCCTCTGATATTCGTTCCTTGGTCCTCGTCGTCCTTTCTTAGCTAAGATGCTCATCTCAAGCCATTGTTTCTTCTCCTTTCTTTCTTTTGTCTTGTGTCTCTTTCTTTCCTTTCAGTTTTTATCCATTCAGTCTCATTTTCTATGATCACCAGGTTCCCCTTTTACTATTTAGTTTTCCATCACACTCCTCCTCCTCTCCTGATGTCTCTCTCTCTCTCTCTGTATCATCCTCTCATCTCTGAGTGGCTCCTCCTCTAACCCGAACCCCCAAAGAAAAACAGAGAGTAGTCCATAGATGAGGAGGGACCGGTTCTCCTGTTACAGCCCAGATGGAGGAGAAGATAAACAGACATATCTTTCAGTGTGAGGCTGACATCACTGAGTTAATGTGAGGACACACACACACACCCTTAGTCCAACACACACTGATCTGAAGTCAGCTCACATGGAGAGGATATCTGAGAGCCGGAGGACGAGCCGTTCCTCGGGAGAGATGATACTAACCCAACAGGCCACAGATGGAAAAGTCAATAATGATGTTTCATATGTTTATTTTTTCTGCTGATAAAAGTAATATCTGCAGGCTGGCAGTGGCCGGGCCGTCAATGCTACGTAAGAGAGAGACAGACGGACCGGCCGGGCCGTCGATGCTACGTAAGAGAGAGACAGACGGACCGGCCGGGCCGTCGATGCTACGTAAGAGAGAGACAGACGGAAAAGCCGGGCCGTCGATGCTACGTAAGAGAGAGACAGACGGACCGGTCGGGCCGTCGATGCTACGTAAGAGAGAGACAGACGGACCGGCCGGGCCGGCGATGCTACGTAATAGAGAGACAGACGGACCGGCCGGGCCGTCGATGCTACGTAATAGAGAGACAGACGGACCGGCCGGGCCTTCGATGCTACGCAATAGAGAGACAGACGGACCGGCCGGGCCGTCGATGCTACGCAAGAGAGAGACAGACTGACCGGCCGGGCCGTCGATGCTACGTAAGAGAGAGACAGACGGACAGGCCGGCCGGGCCGTCGATGCTACGTAAGAGAGAGACAGACGGACCGGCCCGGCCTCGGGCCTCCATCAACAGCACTAAAGAAGAAGAGGACCAGCTGACCAGCTGATGTTTGCTGTTTGCGCTCCTCGCCTCGTCTTTTCTATCCTCTTCTCTGAGATCCGTCTCTAACACAGTGAGGGGATAAACAGCAGCTGGCCTTCAGCTGGGATAGAAACACAGTTTATCCTCAAGGACAGTGTGTATATGGATGATATGGAAGTTCAAGGCTGACAAACAGACCAAACATCACCATCAGGTGGTCTCTGCTCTCTTTACTCACAATCCAAACATCCAAACTGTTCTCCGTCTCTGACTCCTTATCTCCATCTCACTGAACATATGATGATAATATCCTCAACACGGTGCAGCTGTAGAACACTGGGACATTTCTTCACTGAGAGAAACAGTAAGAAATGGCGAGGTTAAGTTCTTGGTCAGCAGAACAGATACCAACATGGTGGCAGGAGCCCGTTTGAGAAGATCTTTGTGCTCATGACACAAGAAGGTCAAAAACATCACATTCTGCAATTCCAATGAAAGTAATTCTCCCACAATGCCAACGTTCCCGTCTTCAGACCTCCGTCAGGAGAACGATGTGTTCATTAGAGAAGACGGTAACGAGTCCTTCAAACTGCACAGTAGAACACAACGTTTCTTAAAAACATCCCATCCGGGTGTTTTCTGATCTGACCCCACTATTGGTACGTCGTGTCCTCCAAAACCGTCGTCTGTTGTCCCAAGAACAACAGCTACAGTTGTCTCAGCAAATGCCCCACAATGCACTCTGTTAACATTCAAGTGCTGATTCTGATTCTGATTATTATGTTCTAGAGCAACAACGTCCACAGAGGGATGAGGTCTGGGTGAACGTTTACAACCAACAGTCAACGCTGCTTTTCTGAAGCCTGACCAGAATGTTCCATACATTAACCACATGCTTATTATTATTATTATTATTATTATTATTATTATTATTATTATTACTATTATTATTATTACTATTACTATTATTATTACTATTATTATTACTATTACTATTATTATTATTACTATTATTAGTACTATTACTATTATTATTATTATTATTATTACTATTATTATTATTACTATTACTATTATTATTATTATTATTATTACTATTACTATTATTATTATTATTATTATTATTACTATTACTATTATTATTAGTACTATTATTATTATTATTATTATTATTACTATTATTATTATTATTATTATTATTATTATTACTATTACTATTATTATTATTATTATTATTAGTACTATTACTATTATTATTATTATTACTATTACTATTATTATTATTATTATTACTATTATTAGTACTATTACTATTATTATTATTATTATTATTATTACTATTATTATTATTATTATTATTATTATTACTATTACTATTATTATTATTATTACTATTACTATTATTATTATTATTAGTACTATTACTATTATTATTATTATTATTATTATTACTATTACTATTATTATTATTATTATTACTATTATTAGTACTATTACTATTATCATTATTATTATTATTATTATTATTATTATTACTATTATTATTTAATATTTATGGTTATTATTGTCACCATGACGGTGAGGCTGTGATATCCTACATCAGCCTCTGTGAAGACTGCTGGGTACCAACCTCTCACTGGGCAACACACACGCACACGCACACGCACACGCACACACACACACACACACACACACACACACAGAACCGCGGAGGAAATCCATGCCCTCTAACCCTTCTGAAACTTCACCACTGGAATAGATTTAATCATTTAAAAGAATTCATGGGTCCAAACTGAATGTTCTGTTTCTCTCTGTGGAAGATATCTGACTTTAGGTTCCCACTTCTAACGAGTGGGAGTTATAACAACATTAGGATCACGTGGTTTCTCTGCGTCCTCAGACACTCACAGTTAAATGTTCTGAGTTTGACGGTAAGCGACCGGCTTCACTCCGGCACCAATCCCATTGCTCAGTGATAAGAGGAGTCTGCCTCCGCCACACTGACGCCGGTTTCTCCATCAAGCTGCAGAATATGTGAATAGTTACCGTGGCAACAAGTGACAGCTGACGTTAGCACATGATAGCTGCCTTAGCTTATTCATCCAAACAACAATATCCCATAAAGTTACAATTTGGCATATTTAAATAAAACAACAACTACCAGCAGCCCTTATAGTCCTCACAACCTGAACTAATGTGTTCGAGAAACAACAGCTTCAATCCCTGAGGAGCTACGTTAGCATCTTAGCATTAGTGATAATGTTATAGTGGAATAATGTATCACAGAGACGTGCATCAGAGTGGACGGGCATTAGAAGAACCAGAGTTGGTGATTGTTGGAAAGACTAACCAAGACGACGCTCCGTTGATAGAACAGATGATGAGAACAAGCTTCAAACCCAGACAGGAGCAGCAGCAGCATGTTACACAGATATAACTAGACTTTAAAGAACTGAATAAAAGCAGCTGTTCTACAATCAAGTCCACTGTCTCCCTCCCAGCATGCATCACATCTGAGCACCTGGACACAAAACACATTATAGTCACAAACCACCATGACTTACCTGGTGAGGAGGTGTGATGCAGTCAGACAGCAGATGGACATGGACAGAGAGAGAAGACAGGAAGACAATCTGTTAGCTGCTGTGTTTTATAGAAACACTGAACCGTGTGAAACACGGAGCGGGTCAGACTGATGGACACGGAGCGGGTCAGACTGATGGACACGGAGCGGGTCAGACTGATGGACACGGAGCGGGTCAGACTGATGGACACGGAGCGGGTCAGACTGATGGACCACAATATGGACATTATCTCTGTCTTCATCTGGGCAGACCGTTCACTTCCTGCTAATGATCAGCAGGTTGATGGTCCAGCATGGAGATCCTGACATTACTCATCTAATACTCTGTTATACTGCAGTCAGATAAAGCTCTTATACACTAACATGTTAGCGTTAGCTCATCTCACAGCTTTAAACAGCATCCTGATGCTCTGCTAGGCTGACAGCTGCACAGCGCCACATAATCTGATTACCTCTGGACATTATTAGTCTGTTAATATCCTTCTAATGAGAGAATCATGATGCACATTAATGAGAATCATGATGCATATTAATGAGAATCATGATGAGAATCATGATGAGAATCATGATGCACATTAATGAGAATCATGATGCATATTAATGAGAATCATGATGCATATTAATGAGAATCATGATGCATATTAATGAGAATCATGATGCATATTAATGAGAATCATGATGAGAATCATGATGAGAATCATGATGCACATTAATGAGAATCATGATGCACATTAATGAGAATCATGATGCATATTAATGAGAATCATGATGAGAATCATGATGCACATTAATGAGAATCATGATGCACATTAATGAGAATCATGATGAGAATCATGATGCACATTAATGAGAATCATGATGCATATTAATGAGAATCATGATGAGAATCATGATGAGAATCATGATGCACATTAATGAGAATCATGATGCATATTAATGAGAATCATGATGAGAATCATGATGAGAATCATGATGCACATTAATGAGAATCATGATGCACATTAATGAGAATCATGATGCATATTAATGAGAATCATGATGAGAATCATGATGAGAATCATGATGCATATTAATGAGCATCATGATGAGAATCATGATGCACATTAATGAGAATCATGATGAGAATCATGATGAGAATCATGATGCACATTAATGAGAATCATGATGCATATTAATGAGAATCATGATGAGAATCATGATGAGAATCATGATGCATATTAATGAGAATCATGATGAGAATCATGATGAGAATCATGATGCACATTAATGAGAATCATGATGCACATTAATGAGAATCATGATGAGAATCATGATGAGAATCATGATGCACATTAATGAGAATCATGATGCACATTAATGAGAATCATGATGAGAATCATGATGAGAATCATGATGAGAATCATGATGAGAATCATGATGCACATTAATGAGAATCATGATGCACATTAATGAGAATCATGATGAGAATCATGATGAGAATCATGATGAGAATCATGATGCACATTAATGAGAATCATGATGAGAATCATGATGAGAATCATGATGAGAATCATGATGCACATTAATGAGAATCATGATGCACATTAATGAGAATCATGATGAGAATCATGATGAGAATCATGATGCACATTAATGAGAATCATGATGCACATTAATGAGAATCATGATGAGAATCATGATGAGAATCATGATGCACATTAATGAGAATCATGATGCACATTAATGAGAATCATGATGCACATTAATGAGAATCATGATGAGAATCATGATGCACATTAATGAGAATCATGATGAGAATCATGATGCACATTAATGAGAATCATGATGCACATTAATGAGAATCATGATGCATATTAATGAGAATCATGATGAGAATCATGATGCACATTAATGAGAATCATGATGCATATTAATGAGTAATATGTAAATGAGTAAATGTTGGATGATCTGATGATGAATGAGTGTCAGTCTGAATAAGTTTACTCAGTTTGGAACATATCATCCTTACAAATCTTCAACACTCAGATACCCATTCCTCCCGCATTGCCATGGCAACACACACCGTCACACACACACACACACACACACACACACACACACACACACACACACACACACACACACACACACACACACACACACACACACAACAGGCCCTCTTGACTTCCAGGAGAGGAAGAAGCAGCGCAATCAAACAACATTCAGAGCCAAAAAGCTCTTTCCTGTAATTATCTCCTTGAATTTAAGCCAGAGGTCTGACACATCTTCTGTGTGTGTGTGTGTGTGTGTGTGTGTGTGTGTGTGTGTGTGTGTGTGTGTCTCTCTCCAGGGATGCTGACGAGACGTGAGAGCAGATGAGTGCTGGGAGCTGCTGCTGTGTTCGTGTGGAGACACAGACATACAAGCGCGCACGCACGCATGCACACACACACAGCTCAATATCACAGTACATGTGACTGTGTGCAACACAACAGAGCTGCTCTGTAACTGTAACTGTGCTGGTTATGTCTGAGTGGTGACGGTAACTGTTACGGTGTCCAGTAGAATAATAATAAATCAATAATCATAGAACAATAGAACAGAGCTGGATGAAGGAGACGATTGACTGAGCAGGATAACATGTATGTGTTTGTTTGGGAGAGTGTGTAGGTGTGTATGTAAGAACACTAAACCAGAGCTATCCTGCAAAGCTCCACTGAGATGCATCCAAACCCAAAAACATCACAAAAACATCACAAAACATCACAAAAACATCAATCTCCCTCTCGCTTCTCTATGCACACACACTTCCAGAGGTCTAGGCAACACAATTACTAAGTTAGGCAACACAACTATTCATACCCCTTTCACACCGAGGACTCAACCAGGGTTGAACCAGGGGTGATTGTGTGTATGAAAGGGTTAACCCGCATTGATCGACTCGCCTTTGTGACCCAGGCTGAGAGGTGGGTCTGACCAGGTTCTGACCAGGGTCGGAGCAGGGTTGCTAACAAACGGGGCGTGACAAACCTATTGGGTTGTAAATGAGGGCGAACAGTCCGTGACGTAACTGTCTCAGGTCGCTGTAACAGTCCGTGACGTAACTGTCTCAGGTCGCTGTAACAGTCAGTGACGTAACTGTCTCAGGTCACTGTAACAGTCTGTGACGTAACTGTCTCAGGTCGCTGTAACAGTCAGTGACGTAACTGTCTCAGGTCGCTGTAACAGTCCGTGGCGTAACTGTCTCGGGTCGCTGTAACAGTCAGTGACGTAACTGTCTCGGGTCGCTGTAACAGTCAGTGACGTAACTGTCTCCGGTCACTGTAACAGTCAGTGACGTAACTGTCTCGGGTCGCTGTAACAGTCCGTGATGTAACTGTCTCCGGTCACTGTAACAGTCAGTGACGTAACTGTCTCGGGTCGCTGTAACAGTCAGTGACGTAACTGTCTCCGGTCACTGTAACAGTCAGTGACGTAACTGTCTCGGGTCGCTGTAACAGTCCGTGATGTAACTGTCTCCGGTCACTGTAACAGTCAGTGACGTAACTGTCTCGGGTCGCTGTAACAGTCCGTGACGTAACTGTCTCGGGTCGCTGTAACAGTCAGTGACGTAACTGTCTCGGGTCGCTGTAACAGTCAGTGACGTAACTGTCTCGGGTCGCTGTAACAGTCAGTGACGTAACTGTCTCGGGTCGCTGTAACAGTCCGTGACGTAACTGTCTCGGGTCGCTGTAACAGTCAGTGACGTAACTGTCTCGGGTCACTGTAACAGTCAGTGACGTAACTGTCTCGGGTCACTGTAACAGTCAGTGACGTAACTGTCTCGGGTCACTGTAACAGTCAGTGACGTAACTGTCTCGGGTCGCTGTAACAGTCCGTGACGTAACTGTCTCAGGTCGCTGTAACAGTCAGTGACGTAACTGTCTCAGGTCGCTGTAACAGTCCGTGGCGTAACTGTCTCGGGTCGCTGTAACAGTCAGTGACGTAACTGTCTCAGGTCGCTGTAACAGTCAGTGACGTAACTGTCTCAGGTCACTGTAACAGTCAGTGACGTAACTGTCTCAGGTCACTGTAACAGTCAGTGACGTAACTGTCTCGGGTCGCTGTAACAGTCAGTGACGTAACTGTCTCGGGTCGCTGTAACAGTCAGTGACGTAACTGTCTCGGGTCGCTGTAACAGTCCGTGACGTAACTGTCTCGGGTCGCTGTAACAGTCAGTGACGTAACTGTCTCGGGTCGCTGTAACAGTCAGTGACGTAACTGTCTCGGGTCACTGTAACAGTCAGTGACGTAACTGTCTCGGGTCGCTGTAACAGTCAGTGACGTAACTGTCTCGGGTCGCTGTAACAGTCAGTGACGTAACTGTCTCGGGTCGCTGTAACAGTCAGTGACGTAACTGTCTCAGGTCACTGTAACAGTCAGTGACGTAACTGTCTCAGGTCACTGTAACAGTCAGTGACGTAACTGTCTCGGGTCGCTGTAACAGTCAGTGACGTAACTGTCTCGGGTCGCTGTAACAGTCAGTGACGTAACTGTCTCGGGTCGCTGTAACAGTCCGTGACGTAACTGTCTCCGGTCGCTGTAACAGTCCGTGACGTAACTGTCTCCGGTCGCTGTAGCTCATAAACAAACTGTGGGACGGCAGCAGGAATGATTTCACACATCGGAGGTGAACGACGGACAAGAACAACACGGATATGTGGCGAGACGTTGAGGTGCGGGAGCTGCTGGCCGTCCCCGGTGAGGAAGAAAGAAGCGGTAGATGACAACGTAGTGTAACGTTAAACCAACATAACAAGGCTGCTGAAATAAAGTGTTATTTAATGACACTTTATTTTATAAAACATCTCATCAGTTCATGAGTTTGTTTGTTCAGATGGATATACTATATACTATACACTATACTAAACTATACTATATACTGTATTATACTATATACTATACTTTACTATATATCATACTGGACATTCAAGACATATTTAATCTGCTAAAAACAAACCTAAATCAAATGCACACACACACTCCTGCTTGTTGGCTACTGTATCACATGGACTGTTTGTTTGTAAACCCTGCAGGTGCTGGCACACACACGCACGCACGCACGCACGCACGCACACACACACACAGAGAGATACCGGTCCAGGTCCAGGTCCAGATCAATAGCGGAGCTTCTCTCAGCAGCCTCCAGGCTCGCTCTTTAATGATCACTAATTAGACGGCAGTAAAACATCAGTTGACGGCCAGAAAGAGGCGACGGGCTGTTCAGAGGTCGACGGGTCGAATCCTGCAGCCACTCGGACCAGAGAGGCTGCTGAAAGCTTTTAAATGGAAGGTAGTCCTTTTAAAAGGAGGACTCTTCTACAGACAGAGAGACTAATGAAGACTCATGGAGGACCCGACATGTTTCATTTGCATGTCAGGTATCATTTAGTCAAAGGTAGATAGTCGGTCTCTGGTTAAAGGTTAAAGGTCAGTGACAGGAAGCGCATCACTTCCTGTGCAGCAGAGGTTTCATCCAGCTGATGTTAGAGACGTATTGAAGACTTGCTGGTGGATTCAGGGTTTGATGAGGACCTGCTTTAACTCTGTATTTACATGCTAACTCTGTTCATGTTCCTCTGTTTGGATGCTCTCCCTCTCTGGTTCTATAGTTCTGATCTGTATTGATCCAGGCCCGGCTGACGGAGCATTAATCCTCTTTCTCTCAGATATTTCTCCTCTCGGGAGCTTCCTGCTAAAACAGCTGCAGCTGCCAGAGGTCAAGAGGTCAAGAGTCCTGCTTCTGTCTACCTGTCTGTCTCTCTCTCTCTCCATGTAAGGCTGGGAGTCTGTGGAGACAGGACAGCTCTAATGGATTACACTGTATATACACACACATGAGCAGCAGCAGGTCAGTGAGACAGACTGGAGGGGGGGACGGGGACGAGGGGGGACGGGACGGGACGGGACTGTTAATCAGTTCAAACTCCAAAACTCCTCTCAATCCTCCATCAGCCAGTGAAACACTGACGTCAACATCATGCAGACAGCAGGTCCTCTTCATGGAGTCCTTCATGTCTCCAGAGGGAGCAGGTCCTCTTCATGGAGTCCTTCATGTCTCCTCTCCTCTCCTTTGTGCTCTTCTCCTCTCCTAACCTCCTCCTCTCCTCTCCTTTGTGCTCTTCTCCTCTGCATCAGTATTGTGTCTCTGCCCACTCTCAGATTTACCATCTTACATAAAGTCATTAGTCCAGCTGGTTCACTGATGCTGTGAACAATGTTCAGATCTCCTCTCTGCTCCTCTTCATCCTGTTTCACTGTCTACTGGTAGATCTCTCTGCTCCTCTTCATCCTCTGTTTCACTGTCTACTGGTAGATCTCTCTGCTCCTCTTCATCCTTTGTTTCACTGTCTACTGGTAGATCTCTCTGCTGCTCTTCATCCTCTGTTTCACTGTCTACTGGTAGATCTCTCTGCTCCTCTTCATCCTCTGTTTCACTGTCTACTGGTAGATCTCTCTGCTGCTCTTCATCCTCTGTTTCACTGTCTACTGGTAGATTTACTCTCTTATGTAAAGTCCTCAATAAAGGTAATGTGTAGACGCCCACGCAGGAGTCCGGCCTGAGAGGAATATGTCGTACTAATGGAACACAAAAGAGCAGGAGGAGGTGGTTGAGGGATAGATTACAGCAGGGCGACATGAGGATGAGGAGCTAGAGATAGAGGAAGAGGAGGAAGAGACACTAAGCTGACAGAGAGGAACACTATCATGCTGTTACACATTTCTACCGCTTACTTTAACTCCTTTTCTTCTCTTCCTATTGTTCCTCATCCTCT
>NC_133817.1:153352-170121 GCF_043250625.1 Sebastes fasciatus
TAGAGAGATAGAGGGATATAGAGGGATGTAGAGAGATAGAGGGATGTAGAGGGATAGAGGGATATAGAGGGATGTAGAGAGATAGAGGGATATAGAGGGATGTAGAGGGATGTAGAGAGATAGAGGGATGTAGAGGGATGTAGAGAGATAGAGGGATGTAGAGGGATAGAGGGATATAGAGGGATGTAGAGAGATAGAGGGATATAGAGGGATGTAGAGGGATGTAGAGAGATAGAGGGATGTAGAGGGATAGAGGGATGTAGAGAGATAGAGGGATATAGAGGGATGTAGAGGGATGTAGAGAGATAGAGGGATGTAGAGGGATAGAGGGATGTAGAGAGATAGAGGGATGTAGAGGGATAGAGGGATGTAGAGAGATAGAGGGATGTAGAGGGATAGAGGGATGTAGAGAGATAGATGGATATAGAGGGATGTAGAGGGATGTAGAGAGATAGAGGGATGTAGAGGGATAGAGGGATGTAGAGAGATAGAGGGATGTAGAGGGATAGAGGGATGTAGAGAGATAGAGGGATGTAGAGGGATGTAGAGGGATGTAGAGAGATAGAGGGATGTAGAGGGATGTAGAGGGATATAGAGGGATGTAGAGAGATAGAGGGATGTAGAGGGATGTAGAGGGATGTAGAGAGATAGAGGGATGTAGAGGGATAGAGGGATATAGAGGGATGTAGAGGGATGTAGAGAGATAGAGGGATGTAGAGGGATGTAGAGGGATGTAGAGAGATAGAGGGATGTAGAGGGATAGAGGGATATAGAGGGATGTAGAGGGATGTAGAGAGATAGAGGGATGTAGAGGGATGTAGAGAGATAGAGGGATGTAGAGAGATAGAGAGATGTAGAGGGATGTAGGGATGTAGAGGTCCGGGCGGGGAGCGCTGTAAAGCTGCGGCTGCGAGCCTTTCCAAGCCGACCTAGAGCCGGTGGCGGCGCACCGCCTCGTATGCGGGACTCCCCAGCCTGCCGTGTTGCTCACACCCTCCAGCTGGCTGTTAACGAGGGTCTGTAGGCTCAGAGAAGTACTCGTATCGGTACTCGGTATCGGTACTCGTATCGGTACTCGGTATCGGAGAGTTCCCAAATGGAAGTACTGGTACTCGGTCTGAAACAAAGTGGTATCGGTGCATCCCTACTCATCACAGATATCAGATCATGAAACAACAGATTCTTTACATCTCTGTCCTCGTTCTCTCCGTCCTCGTTCTCTCCGTCCTCATTCTCTCCGTCCTTCTGAAGATCACAAACAGCACCACGCTGCACCGACTCATTTATCAGAACCTGCAGGTCTTTGCTCTTTGTCACTGAGGTCGTCCTTGTTCAAAATTATTTATACAACATGACAGAAGTCATTTATTCCCAGCGGTGGGGGGGGGGAGCTGTAAACCAGCCTGGAAGTGTCTGAACACAGTTAATCTGAGCAGAGATGAGATATGACAGGATCACAGATTATGAACGGATTAGTGTGTGTTACACATGCAGTCGTGAATATTAGAGGTAGAAACATGACGGGTATCAGCGTGCTGGAGGACTGAGCTCTCTGTGTGAGGAGTTATTAGCAGCTCTGCTTTACCTCGTCTCAATGACCTCACCTCCTTCTATCAGGAGCACACTTCACTGCTGATTCTGTCTAATCTAAGAGCTTCACTGAATGATCTCCTGCTGGTACATGCATGTGTGTGTGTGTGTGTGTGTGTGTGTGTGTGTGTGTGTGTGTGTGTGTGTGTGTGTGTGTGTGTGTGTGTGTGTGCGTGTGTGCGATTTGACATGTGTGCTGATCTAGCTCATAGCAGCAGCTCAATATTCTAGCAGCACTCTGCTCTGGTCTGCTGGTGTGTTACGTGTTCAGACTGCAGTATTAGCCAGTAGGCTACTAGCCACATGTTAAACATCCATTCATTCATTATGAGGGGCGGGGGGGCTGGAGCTGATCCCAGCTGGCATTGGGTGAAGGCGGGGGGGTTCATCTGGACAGGTCTCCAGACTATCACAGGGCTGACACATACAGACAGACATCTATCACTCTCTCGTTCACACCTACGGGACATTTAGAGTCAACAATGAACCTGCATGTCTTTGGACTGTGGGAGGACACCTGAGAACCGGAGTAAACCGACCCTAACCTGCATGTTTTTGGACTGTGGGAGGAAACCGGAGAACCGGAGTAAATCCACACTAACCTGCATGTCTTTGGACTGTGGGAGGAAACCGGAGAACCAGAGTAAACCCACACTAACCTGCATGTCTTTGGACTGTGGGAGGAAACCTGAGAACCCGGAGTAAACCCACACTAACCTTCATGTCTTTGGATTGGGGAGGAAACCTGATAACCGGGAGTAAACCCACCCTAACCTTCATGTCTTTGGACTGTGGGAGGAAACCTGAGAACCCAGAGTAAACCCACACTAACCTGAATGTCTTTAAACTGTGGGAGGAAACCTGAGAACCCGGAGTAAACCCACACTAACCTGCATTTCTTTGGACTGTGGGAGGAAACCTGAGCACCCGGAGTAAACCCACACTAACCTGCATGTCTTTGGACTGTGGGAGGAAACCTGAGAACCCGGAGTAAACCCACACTAACTTGCATGTCTTTAGAATGTGGGAGGAAACCTGAGCACCCGGAGTAAACCCACACTAACCTGCATGTCTTTGGACTGTGGGAGGAAACCTGAGAACCCGGAGTAAACCCACACTAACCTGCATGTCTTTAGACTGTGGGAGGAAACCTGAGAACCCAGAGTAAACCCACACTAACCTGCATGTCTTTGGACTGTGGGAGGAAACCTGAGCACCCGGAGTAAACCCACACTAAACTGCATGTCTTTGGACTGTGGGAGGAAACCGGAGAACCCAGAGTAAACCCACACTAACCTGCATGTCTTTAGACTGTGGGAAGAAACCTGAGAACCCGGAGTAAACCCATGCTAACCTGCATATCTTTGGACTGTGGGAGGAAACCTGAGAACCCAGAGTAAACCCACACTAACCTGCATGTCTTTGGACTGTGGGAGGAAACCTGAGAACCAGAGTAAACCCACTCTAACCTGCATGTCTTTGGACTGTGGGACGACACCTGAGAACCGGAGTAAACCCACACTAACCTGCATGTCTTTGGACTGTGGGACGACACCTGAGAACCGGAGTAAACCCACTCTAACCTGCATGTCTTTGGACTGTGGGAGGAAACCTGAGAACCCGGAGTAAACCCACTCTAACCTGCATGTCTTTGGACTGTGGGACGACACCTGAGAACCGGAGTAAACCCACACTCACATGCTAACTCCACACAGAAGGACCCCAAGCCGGATTCAAACCTGCAACAGGGTGCAGCTCCGTTACCATGGCTACGACACATCTGATCCTATCAACAGACAGAGCGATCAGCTGCTCTCTTTCTTCACTCTTCACACTAATGTGTAAATAAACTTCATTAATAACCTGACGCTGCAGAGAGCTCAGATTCATGGTGTCTCACCCGTCTCTATAATGTCTCTAAAGGGCTTTCTGCCCTTCGTATGTTTCTGTATGTTATGTTTCGTAAACCAGCTCTCATCAGGTCATCCATCCTCTGACAGCAGCTACTCCTCCTGGTCTACGTTGTTCTGTCTGCCCAACACAGCAGAAAGAACAGCAACACAATCAGTAACTGGACAGCGATGGAGGCTTCATGTCCACACCCACACAGTTAGACCAGTATTATATATATACTGTATAATATATATATATTATAGATATATATATATCTATATATATCTATATCTGCACCGACCCATCACTGCTCCGCTGGCTTCATCCGATTTATGGCTTTAGTCTGTGGCAGGAAAACACAATGCTCCATAACACCATAACACCATAACACCATAACACCATAACACAGCTCCACATCATCCACACAGTGTGTGTGTGTGTGTGTGTGTGTGTGTGTGTGTGTGTGTGTGTGTGTGTGTGTGTGTGTGTGTGTGTGAGCGTGCTCGTATCCAGAGAGTAAAGCTTTACTGTAGTGGCGTTGTGGCGGCCGGTCCACTGAGAACAGCTGGTCAGTTTAACTGCTGCATATTTAAACAGAAACACAGAAACAGCCTGACTGAGTTCCATCTACTGCTTTTAGATTCATAATCATAAACCAACGTTAATCCTCTCCTGACTCCAGAGCAGTCGGCTCACCTCCAACATCCTATTCATGTTATCCATGTCTTTGTTTAGCACACACACACACACACACACACACACACACACACACACACACACACACAATGAAGAGCTCAGATTGGGAACGCTGGCAGCTGCTAGCGTGGATTGAAAGAATTTCATCAGCTCGGCACAGAACAGCTCAGATCCCCTCCATCATTGTGATGTTGGACAGCCTCAGTAATAGATTACTATGCTGCCTGACGGCAGGATGGTGGAGAGGAGCCTCAGTAATAGATTACTCTGCAGCCTGCCGGCAGGATGGTGGAGAGGAGCCTCAGTAATAGATTACTCTGCAGCCTGCCGGCAGGATGGTGGAGAGGAGCCTCAGTAATAGATTACTATGCTGCCTGACGGCAGGATGGTGGAGAGGAGCCTCAGTAATAGATTACTCTGCAGCCTGCCGGCAGGATGGTGGAGAGGAGCCTGGCGTGGAGGAGAGAGGGCAGAGAGCCGTCTCCAAGGAACATGTGGATCAGCCTGCTAGCCGTCAGCTGCAGGACTGTGGTAGTAAACTAAAATATAATAATAAAACCTCGCCAGAAACAAAGTATTATTATTATTATTATCGTTATTATTATTATTATTATTATTATTATTATCATTATTATTATTATTATTATTAGTAGTAGTAGTAGTAGTAGTAGTAGTAGTACTACTAGTATTATTATTAGTACACTGTTGGAGACAAAGTCTGAACATGTGCACGTGCTACAGTTACTATTTTACCTTGACGTTAAATATTATTATTTTATTCTCAAACTATTATATATGGAGGACCAAAAGAGTCATGTAAATAGTAATAAAGCATTTAATTGATTAATAACTAAGTGTACAATAAAAACAACCATTAATTAATTTTAATTTTAATTAGTTTATTTATTAATAAAAACACCATAAAACGGTCAATAAGTAAAATGGTAAATGGACTATATAGTGCTTTTCTAGTCTTCCGTACATCATTTAAAAATACATTCATGAATTCATTAATAAATAATGGAATTCAAAATTCTATTTGAAATGAAGTTTAAAAAGAGAAATAAATAAGTGGATTCACAAAGTGATGCTCTGATACGCCGGTTAACGCCGGTTACAGCTGACCCCCCCACCCCCGTTCTGTTTTAAGATATAACCTTATTATATTTTTGGCTTTTTATCATAAAATCACAGCTTAGTTTCCTGTGCGTATCATTTTAAAGACTATTAACCTGTAGAGGCTCTTTGGTAGAAGTCCACCTGAAGGCCTCGGCTGCAGCCGGAGCTCCTGTGATTAGTTAGAACCATCCAGACCTCTCTGCTCCCGGACGTCTACTCTATCTAATCCCCCGACACGCAGCGAGCCGAGCAGCGCCCGGTGTTTTATCCCTTTCTTTAACTCGCTCCATGAGGAAGCTGGAGGGAGTGAGCGGGAGCAGATGGTAGAAGCAGCGCAGCCAACGCAGCACAAAAGTCCACCTATCTCTCTGCAGCCAGCGGCATTAATCACACTTTACCTCACACTGACTCACACTACTACCAATCACTGTACACTCAACACACCGTAACACACCGTAACACACCGTAACACACCGTAACACACCGTAACACACCGTAACACACCGTAACACACCGTAATACACCGACTCACACTGCTACCAAACAGCCTGTAACACACCGTAACTCACCGACTCACACTGCTACCAAACAGCCTGTAACACACCGTAACTCACCGACTCACACTGCTACCAAACAGCCTGTAACACACCGTAACACACTGACTCACACTGCTACCAATCACTGTACACCCAACACACTGTAACACACTGTAACACACCGTAACACACCGTAACACACTGACTCACACTGCTACCAATCACTGTACACCCAACACACTGTAACACACTGTAACACACCGTAACACACTGTAACACACCGTAACACACCGTAACACACCGTAACACACCGTAACACACCGACTCACACTGCTACCAATCACTGTACCCCAAACACACCGTAACACACTGTAACACTCCAACTCGTACTTCTACCAATCAGCCCAACACACCGATAGGCAGAGTAGCCATCACTACAACGAGTAGGTAAAAGAACGTACTGGATATCAGCGCACCAAGTCTCAGTCTCAGAGTGTTGGGTGAGCCTCGGGGGTTAGAGAGTGTTGGGTGAGCCTCGGGGGTTAAGAGAGTGTTGGGTGAGCCTCGGGGGTTAGAGAGTGTTGGGTGAGCCTCGGGGGTTAAGAGAGTGTTGGGTGAGCCTCGGGGGTTAGAGAGTGTTGGGTGAGCCTCGGGGGTTAAGAGAGTGTTGGGTGAGCCTCGGGGGTTAGAGAGTGTTGGGTGAGCCTCGGGGGGTTAGAGAGTGTTGGGTGAGTCTCGGGGGTTAAGAGAGTGTTGGGTGAGCCTCGGGGGTTAGAGAGTGTTGGGTGAGCCTCGGGGGTTAAGAGAGTGTTGGGTGAGCCTCGGGGGTTAGAGAGTGTTGGGTGAGCCTCGGGGGTTAGAGAGTGTTGGGTGAGTCTCGGGGGTTAGAGAGTGTTGGGTGAGCCTCGGGGGTTAGAGAGTGTTGGGTGAGCCTCGGGGGGTTAGAGAGTGTTGGGTGAGTCTCGGGGGTTAAGAGAGTGTTGGGTGAGCCTCGGGGGTTAGAGAGTGTTGGGTGAGCCTCGGGGGTTAAGAGAGTGTTGGGTGAGCCTCGGGGGTTAGAGAGTGTTGGGTGAGCCTCGGGGGTTAGAGAGTGTTGGGTGAGTCTCGGGGGTTAGAGAGTGTTGGGTGAGCCTCGGGGGTTAGAGAGTGTTGGGTGAGCCTCGGGGGGTTAGAGAGTGTTGGGCGAGTCTCGGGGGTTAGAGAGTGTTGGGTGAGCCTCGGGGGTTAGAGAGTGTTGGGTGAGCCTCGGGGGGTTAGAGAGTGTTGGGTGAGCCTCGGGGGTTAAGAGAGTGTTGGGTGAGTCTCGGGGGTTAAGAGAGTGTTGGGTGAGCCTCGGGAGTTAGAGAGTGTTGGGTGAGCCTCGGGGGTTAGAGAGTGTTGGGTGAGCCTCGGGGGGTTAGAGAGTGTTGGGTGAGCCTCGGGGGTTAAGAGAGTGTTGGGTGAGCCTCGGGGGTTAGAGAGTGTTGGGTGAGCCTCGGGGGGTTAGAGAGTGTTGGGTGAGCCTCGGGGGTTAAGAGAGTGTTGGGTGAGTCTCGGGGGTTAAGAGAGTGTTGGGTGAGCCTCGGGGGTTAGAGAGTGTTGGGTGAGCCTCGGGGGGTTAGAGAGTGTTGGGTGAGTCTCGGGGGTTAGAGAGTGTTGGGTGAGCCTCGGGGGTTAGAGAGTGTTGGGTGAGCCTCGGGGGGTTAGAGAGTGTTGGGTGAGCCTCGGGGGTTAAGAGAGTGTTGGGTGAGTCTCGGGGGTTAAGAGAGTGTTGGGTGAGCCTCGGGGGTTAGAGAGTGTTGGGTGAGCCTCGGGGGGTTAGAGAGTGTTGGGTGAGTCTCGGGGGTTAGAGAGTGTTGGGTGAGCCTCGCAGGTTCTTTAAGACCACGTTAGAAGGTGGGTCACTCCTCCCTGACCTTCTCTGATAAACAGAAACTCCTGGACTTCTATCTCAGCCAGCAGCTCTGTAGCTCTGCAGCTCCGCAGCTCTGCAGCTCTGTAGTTCTGCAGCTCTGCAGCCAGCAGCTCTGCAGCTCTGTAGCTCTGCAGCCAGCAGCTCTGCAGCTCTGCAGCTCAGCATGTCAGCAGCTCTGCAGCTCTGCAGCTCAGCAGCCAGCAGCTCTGCAGCTCAGCATGTCAGCAGCTCTGCAGCCAGCAGCTCTGCAGCTCAGCAGCTCAGCAGCTCTGCAGCTCAGCAGCCAGCAGCTCTGCAGCTCAGCAGCTCTGCAGCTCAGCAGCTCAGCAGCTCTGCAGCCAGCAGCTCTGCAGCTCAGCAGCTCTGTAGCTCTGCAGCTCTGCAGCTCAGCAGCTCTGCAGCCAGCAGCCAGCAGCTCTGCAGCTCAGCAGCTCTGCAGCTCAGCAGCTCTGCAGCTCAGCAGCTCAGCAGCTCTGCAGCTCTGCAGCTCAGCATGTCAGCAGCTCTGCAGCCAGCAGCTCTGCAGCTCAGCAGCTCTGCAGCTCAGCAGCTCTGCAGCTCAGCAGCTCTGTAGCTCAGCATGTCAGCAGCTCTGCAGCCAGCAGCTCTGCAGCTCTGCAGCTCAGCAGCTCAGCAGCTCTGTAGCTCTGCAGCTCTGCATGTCAGCAGCTCTGCAGCCAGCAGCTCTGTAGCTCTGCAGCTCTGCAGCTCAGCATGTCAGCAGCTCTGCAGCTCTGCAGCTCAGCAGCTCTGCAGCTCAGCATGTCAGCAGCTCAGCAGCTCTGCAGCTCTGCAGCTCAGCATGTCAGCAGCTCTGCAGCCAGCAGCTCTGCAGCTCAGCAGCTCTGCAGCTCAGCAGCTCTGTAGCTCAGCATGTCAGCAGCTCTGCAGCCAGCAGCTCTGCAGCTCAGCAGCTCTGTAGCTCTGCAGCTCTGCATGTCAGCAGCTCTGCAGCCAGCAGCTCTGTAGCTCTGCAGCTCTGCAGCTCAGCATGTCAGCAGCTCTGCAGCCAGCAGCTCTGCAGCTCTGCAGCTCAGCAGCTCTGCAGCTCAGCATGTCAGCAGCTCAGCAGCTCTGCAGCTCTTCAGTGAGCTGTTACAGAAGCTGTGGTTGTATATATGCCAGAGAACAGGATCTGAAGAAGATGTCCTGGCAGACCGGACACCAGAGGTCCCTCACCAGGAAATCAGATGCCATGATTACACCTCACCCCGTCCCCGAACTCTCTGGAACATTTCCTGAGTTAGTTTCACTCCCAGTCAGCGTCCAGCTCTGTGCAGTCAGTCCTGCAGACGTCCCTCCTGTAGCTGAACGTTGAATGGTTATAGTCTAGGTCAGGTCTACTTGTTTTATTTCTAACGACAAATCAAATCAAATCAGATCTATAATCTGTTTCTACTGTTCCTGTTGCTCCTACTGATGAAACTCTGGCTGTTGTACACAGTCGTCACCATTACACACACTGCTATCAACATTACCACAAACATTACACACTACCATCAACCATACATTACCACAAACATTACACACTACCATCAACCATACATTACCACAAACATTACACACTACCATCAACCATACATTACCACAAACATTACACACTACCATCAACCATACATTACCACAAACATTACACACTGGCATCAACCATACATTACCACAAACATTACACACTGCCATCAACCATACATTACCACAAACATTACACACTGCCATCAACCATACATTACCACAAACATTACACACTACCATCAACCATACATTACCACAAACATTACACACTGCCATCAACCATACATTACCACAAACATTACACACTACCATCAACCATACATTACCACAAACATTACACACTACCATCAACCATACATTACCACAAACATTACACACTACCATCAACCATACATTACCACAAACATTACACACTACCATCAACCATACATTACCACAAACATTACACACTGGCATCAACCATACATTACCACAAACATTACACACTGCCATCAACCATACATTACCACAAACATTACACACTGCCATCAACCATACATTACCACAAACATTACACACTACCATCAACCATACATTACCACAAACATTACACACTACCATCAACCATACATTACCACAAACATTACACACTACCATCAACCATACATTACCACAAACATTACACACTGCCATCAACCATACATTACCACAAACATTACACACTACCATCAACAATACATTACCACAAACATTACACACTACCATCAACCATACATTACCACAAACATTACACACTACCATCAACCATACATTACCACAAACATTACACACTACCATCAACCATACATTACCACAAACATTACACACTGCCATCAACCATACATTACCACAAACATTACACACTACCATCAACAATACATTACCACAAACATTACACACTGGCATCAACCATACATTACCACAAACATTACACACTGGCATCAACCATACATTACCACAAACATTACACACTGCTATCAACCATACATTACCACAAACATTACACACTGCTATCAACCATACATTACCACAAACATTACACACTGCCATCAACCATACATTACCACAAACATTACACACTACCATCAACAATACATTACCACAAACATTACACACTACCATCAACCATACATTACCACAAACATTACACACTACCATCAACCATACATTACCACAAACATTACACACTACCATCAACAATACATTACCACAAACATTACACACTGCCATCAACCATACATTACCACAAACATTACACACTACCATCAACCATACATTACCACAAACATTACACACTACCATCAACAATACATTACCACAAACATTACACACTACCATCAACCATACATTACCACAAACATTACACACTACCATCAACCATACATTACCACAAACATTACACACTAGCATCATTCTCTGGGTCACGGTGTTGTCAGACAGCAGACAGCAGACAGCAGACAGCAGACAGCAGACAGCAGACAGCTGGGCTGCGTCACCTCGTTGGACTGACAGGCTTCTAGTGACACATCACTCACCCGTCAGTCTCATCCACAACGCAGTGATTGTCTTTAACATGTAAACGTTGTTTAACTGCTTCATTCTCTGTTGAACTAAAGAAAGTAGAGAAAGTAAAGAAAGTAGAGAAAGTAGAGAAAGTAAAGAAAGTAAAGAAAGTAGAGAAAGTAAAGAAAGTAAAGAAAGTAGAGAAAGTAAAGAAAGTAAAGAAAGTAAAGAAAGTAAAGAAAGTAGAGAAAGTAAAGAAAGTAAAGAAAGTAAAGAAAGTAGAGAAAGTAGAGAAAGTAAAGAAGTAGAGATAAAGAGAGAAGTATCTATAACTAGAGTAAACTATCATGACACTGAGGGGTCGGCTTCCTCCTGTCCTCAACAATCTATTGAGTCATCAGCCCACTGGACTATATTATGGTGTGTGTGCGTGTGTGTGTGTGTGTGTGTGTGTGTGTGTAGATAGTACAGGAAACTGTTCATGAGTAGTTCTGCCCCACCCAGCCACCGACCCACTTAGAGAACTCTTTGTCCCAAAAAACCCGCTGCACTCATGATACTGCAGAGCTGCAGCCTCCCCCCCCAACATGCACACACACACACACACACACACACACACACACAGTCCAGTGATGTGTTTAACTGGACTGTTGGTGCTCAGACTTCCTTCAGTGACCTCAGATCACCTCATAAAGAAACACATGAAACTACATGTATCACCCAGGGGGAGGGATGGAGGGAGAGAGGGATGGAGGGATGGATGGATGGAGGGAGGGAGGGATGGATGGAGGGAGGGAGGGAGAGAGGGATGGATGGAGGGAGAGAGGGATGGATGGAGGGAGAGAGGGAGACAGGGAGGGATGGATGGAGGGAGGGAGGGAGAGAGGGATGGAGGGAGAGAGGGATGGAGGGAGAGAGGGATGGATGGAGGGAGGGAGGGAGGGAGAGAGGGATGGAGGGAGAGAGGGATGGATGGAGGGAGAGAGGGAGACAGGGAGGGATGGATGGAGGGAGGGAGGGAGAGAGGGATGGATGGAGGGAGAGAGGGATGGATGGAGGGAGAGAGGGAGACAGGGAGGGATGGATGGAGGGAGGGAGGGAGAGAGGGATGGAGGGAGAGAGGGATGGATGGAGGGAGGGAGGGAGGGAGAGAGGGATGGATGGAGGGAGGGAGGGAGGGAGAGAGGGATGGAGGGAGAGAGGGATGGATGGAGGGAGAGAGGGATGGATGGAGGGAGAGAGGGAGACAGGGAGGGATGGATGGAGGGAGGGAGGGAGGGAGAGAGGGATGGAGGGAGAGAGGGATGGAGGGAGAGAGGGATGGATGGAGGGAGGGAGGGAGGGAGAGAGGGATGGAGGGAGAGAGGGATGGATGGAGGGAGAGAGGGAGACAGGGAGGGATGGATGGAGGGAGGGAGGGAGAGAGGGATGGATGGAGGGAGAGAGGGATGGATGGAGGGAGAGAGGGAGACAGGGAGGGATGGATGGAGGGAGGGAGGGAGAGAGGGATGGAGGGAGAGAGGGATGGATGGAGGGAGAGAGGGAGACAGGGAGGGATGGATGGAGGGAGGGAGGGAGAGAGGGATGGATGGAGGGAGAGAGGGATGGATGGAGGGAGAGAGGGAGACAGGGAGGGATGGATGGAGGGAGGGAGGGAGAGAGGGATGGAGGGAGAGAGGGATGGATGGAGGGAGGGAGAGAGGGATGGAGGGAGAGAGGGATGGATGGAGGGAGGGAGAGAGGGATGGAGGGAGAGAGGGATGGATGGAGGGAGGGAGAGAGGGATGGAGGGAGAGAGGGATGGATGGAGGGAGAGAGGGAGACAGGGAGGGATGGATGGAGGGAGGGAGGGAGGGATGGAGGGAGGGAGAGAGGGATGGAGGGAGAGAGGGATGGATGGAGGGAGAGAGGGATGGAGGGAGAGAGGGATGGATGGAGGGAGAGAGGGAGACAGGGAGGGATGGATGGAGGGAGAGAGGGAGGGAGGGAGAGAGGGATGGAGGGAGAGAGGGATGGATGGAGGGAGAGAGGGATGGAGGGAGAGAGGGATGGATGGAGGGAGAGAGGGAGGGAGGGATGGAGATATGGATCAATACTCTGTTACGTTAATGTCTATTTCTCTCCTCATGTTCTCAGAATCATCTTGTAGTGCACGGTTTAGCTGTAACATGAGAACGTTTGTGACCCGGCTGCCATGTTGAGATCAGTTGAGGAAATACCAAGCACCGCCCACCAGCTGGAGCTCAGCCAATAGGAACGCTCTCTCTCTCTGAGATGACCTGTGATTGGTCAAAGTCTCCCGTCACAGGTTAGATGTGCTAAAGCCTGAAAACAGCCATGAGGAGGAGCAGAAGTCTAGTTTCTCTCAGAACACGTGAATTACAATATGATGAAAGGTTATTATGGGATGTACTGACTACTGCAGCTTTAATAGAGCTGCTCGGTGGGTCGGGGTGTCTCTTCTCATCTGGACAGACTACTATACTGACTACTACACTGACTACTATACAGACTACTATACAGACTACTATACTGACTACTACACAGACTACTACACTGACTACTATACAGACTACTATCCAGACTACTATACAGACTACTACACTGACTACTATACAGACTACTATCCAGACTACTATACTGACTACTACACTGACTACTATACAGACTACTATCCAGACTACTATACTGACTACTACACTGACTACTATACAGACTACTATCCAGACTACTATCCAGACTACTATACAGACTACTATACAGACTACTATACTGACTACTACACTGACTACTATACAGACTACTATACAGACTACTATACTGACTACTACACAGACTACTATACAGACTACTATACAGACTACTATACAGACTACTATACTGACTACTACACTGACTACTATACAGACTACTATACAGACTACTATACAGACTACTATACAGACTACTATACAGACTACTATACAGACTACTACACAGACTACTATACAGACTACTATACAGACTACTATACAGACTACTACACTGACTACTATACAGACTACTATCCAGACTACTATACAGACTACTATACAGACTACTATACTGACTACTACACTGACTACTATACAGACTACTATACAGACTACTACACTGACTACTATACAGACTACTATACAGACTACTACACTGACTACTATACAGACTACTATACAGACTACTACACTGACTACTATACAGACTACTATACTGACTACTACACTGACTACTATACAGACTACTATACAGACTACTATACAGACTACTATACAGACTACTATACAGACTACTATACTGACTACTATACAGACTACTATACAGACTACTACACTGACTACTATACAGACTACTATCCAGACTACTATACAGACTACTATCCAGACTACTACACTGACTACTATCCAGACTACTACACTGACTACTATACAGACTACTATACAGACTACTATACAGACTACTATCCAGACTACTATCCAGACTACTACACTGACTACTATACAGACTACTACACTGACTACTACACTGACTACTATCCAGACTACTATACAGACTACTATACAGACTACTATCCAGACTACTACACTGACTACTATACAGACTACTATCCAGACTACTACACTGACTACTATACAGACTACTATCCAGACTACTATACAGACTACTACACTGACTACTATACAGACTACTATCCAGACTACTATACAGACTACTATACAGACTACTATACTGACTACTATACAGACTACTACACTGACTACTATACAGACTACTATCCAGACTACTATACAGACTACTATACAGACTACTATCCAGACTACTATACAGACTACTATACAGACTACTATACAGACTACTATCCAGACTACTACACTGACTACTATCCAGACTACTATACAGACTACTACACTGACTACTATACAGACTACTATCCAGACTACTATACAGACTACTATCCAGACTACTATACTGACTACTATACAGACTACTATACAGACTACTATACAGACTACTATACAGACTACTATCCAGACTACTACACTGACTACTATCCAGACTACTATACAGACTACTACACTGACTACTATACAGACTACTATCCAGACTACTATACAGACTACTACACTGACTACTATACAGACTACTATCCAGACTACTATACAGACTACTATCCAGACTACTATCCAGACTACTATCCAGACTACTATACAGACTACTATACAGACTACTATACTGACTACTATACAGACTACTATCCAGACTACTATACAGACTACTATCCAGACTACTATACAGACTACTATCCAGACTACTATACTGACTACTACACAGACTACTATACAGACTACTATCCAGACTACTATCCAGACTACTATACAGACTACTATCCAGACTACTATCCAGACTACTATACTGACTACTATCCAGACTACTATACAGACTACTATCCAGACTACTATCCAGACTACTATACTGACTACTATACAGACTACTATACAGACTACTATCCAGACTACTATCCAGACTACTATCCAGACTACTATCCAGACTACTATACAGACTACTATACAGACTACTATCCAGACTACTATCCAGACTACTATACAGACTACTATCCAGACTACTATCCAGACTACTATACTGACTACTATCCAGACTACTATACAGACTACTATCCAGACTACTATCCAGACTACTATACTGACTACTATACAGACTACTATCCAGACTACTGCAGCTTTAATACAGCTGCTGGGTCGGGGAGTCTCTTCTCATCTGGACTTCACTGATTCACCTGTTGGATGTTTCAGACTGAAATAACAACAGATGAAGTAAATCAGAGACACAATGAGAGGAGGGGAGACACCAGACATCCAGTCCTCTCATTACTCGGTCCTGGTCTCTCAGAACCGGTCCAGGTCTGCTCTCAGAACCGGTTCTAGTCTCTGGTCTGCTCTCAGAACTGGTCCTGATCTGCTCTCAGAACCGGTCCTGATCTGCTCTCAGAACCGGTCCTGGTCTGCTCTCAGAACCGGTCCTGGTCTGTGCTGATGGATGTGTCGCTGCATGCTGCCGGGCTCACCACTAACACCTGACTCACTTCTTACCACAGACATGCACACACACACACACACACACACACACACACGCACACACACACACACACACACACACACACACACACACACACACACACACACACACACAGAGAGAGGAGCTGGTAAAGGCTTTAGGGAGCTAGTGCTCAGTGAAGCAGGAAGGAAACATCACACAGCTCAGCCTGGGGGGGGAGAGAGAGAGAGAGAGAGAGAGAGAGAGAGAGAGAAGGAGAGAGGGAGGGAGAGAGAGACTTTGACTTTTGATATTCTTTATTTAAACATCGCACTTAAAACCCCGCGGTTGAAAACAACCTAGATTGAAAAATACACACCTAAAAACAGCCCAACTCATTCACCCGTCCACACACCTTCACTCACACATCCACTCACCCAGAACCTCCCACCATCCCAACCCACTAGAATCACCCCAAAAACACAGAACCGTTCTGTTCGCCATTACACAGAACCCCAGTCCTCCTAACAAACATAGAACATTACACAATTCAATACACAAAACCGTAGCAACCAGTTTCCCAGCGTGTGAACCAGCAGCTCGTACCAGTTCACATACATATAGTCAATCCCCCCCCCCAACAGTACACACTGCCCCTTCCACCCCCCACACACTCTGAAACCCCACCATGTCATTGACCAGCATGTAGTATGCATATTCTGCTCTAAGGCGCGCAGAGACCAGACCCCCAGAGGGAGGGAGAAACAGAGAGGGAGAGAGAGGGAGGGAGAAACAGAGAGGGAGGGAGAGAGAGAGAGAGAGAGAGGGAGAGAGAGAGAGGGAGAGAGAGAGAGAGAGAGAGAGAGAGAGAGAGAGAGGGAGAGAGAGAGAGAGAGGGAGAGAGAGAGAGAGAGGGAGAGAGAGAGAGGGAGAGAGAGAGA
>NC_133817.1:170321-232821 GCF_043250625.1 Sebastes fasciatus
GAGAGAGAGAGAGAGGGAGAGAGAGAGAGGGAGAGAGAGAGAGAGGGAGAGAGACAGACACACAGAATGGCGTGTCCTGAATGTATTATGGGATGTGCACACAACTATCTTTGGTCATCTTGGTGTTACGTTCAGAACTACAGATCCAGATGTAGCAGCAGTGATGTCACTATCTGTACCAGATATCAGGATGAACAGATTCACCTACAGGACGCATCAATATCTGTTTTTACGATTTCTAAATAGATTGTTTTAACACCAGAATGGATCTATCTGCTTCATCTGAGTCTACGAGGAGGTAGAAGGAAGTTACCGCTTTTATTGTGGTAGTCTGAGTAACGTGACGTCATATCCGTTCCGTATCCATCAACCAAAACAAACCTCAGAGAGTATAAAACGTTGGAGGGTCGTCGTGGATACGACCTGCACCCTCCCATGTTAAATCCAGCATGGTAAACACTACACACTATACACACTATACTACACACTACACATCCAGTAAAGGATGGAAACACTTTGGGTTTCACACATTGACAGGAAAAGCAGAGCTACACAGAGCAGAGCTACTATCCTACTACAGTACATTATACTACTACAGTGCATTATACTACATTATACTTCTACAGTACATTATACTACTACAGTACTACAGTGCATTATATTACTACTACAGTACAGGAGCAGCTCGTTGGATCAGCTGTTGCGGATCAGACTGAGAGGATGTGAGAGTCACATGTTCATCAGTTCTCTGTTCTGGATCTGATGGTGACGCACAAAAACCAACCACAACAGCTGAGAGGTCAAACCGATGTGGAAGTAGTTCCACTCAGCCCTGGGACACACGCAACGTCAGGAGCGCGTGGCGGCTGCATCGCGTGGTGGCTGCATTGCGTGGTGGCTGCGTCGCGTGGCGGCTGCATCGCATGGCGGCTGCGTCGCATGGCGGCTGCATCGCATGGCGGCTGCATCGCATGGTGGCTGCGTGATACACGCGTCGGGTGTTCACACCAGCTGCATCTCAGCTGCGTGTCAGCTGCGTTTCTGCTGCTGCTGTCAGCCCTTTCTTTCTACATAGAGTTTCATTCCATTATAAATATCATTTATATTTATTTTAGACAGAGAAAGGTTCAGAAACGTGTGGTAATTTGTAAATAATAGTAATAATCCACAATTAAATCTCCGTACTATATTCATTCATGGAGCTCTCCAAGTCACTGCATGTTCTACAACACTGACTGCTCATATTTCAGAATAAAAGCCTCGTGTTAACAAATGAAGGAATTCTGTCCATAGAAAAAACACTTGAGGGCTTTTATTTTTAAATGAAAGCAGGAAGTGTTGATTTAAAAATACGTCTTTACTTTTTTTCACTCTCTCTCTCTCTCTATATATATGTATATATATATATATATCCTCAGATTGAAAGCAGTAGTTTAAATTCACTGACATGGTGACAGTCCATTAGACCAATTCATATTTATCTAAAATGCTAATGTTGTATTTTGATGACCATAAAAAAACACCACTTTTCAGAGATTTAGCAATAAACAACAAAAGATAGAAATTCAGTTCAGTTTTTTCCCTCACGAGTGAGACCTCTTCTCAAACAAATGAATAAAGGATCTCTGAAACAGTAAACCAACCCAACATCTCCACGGCGCCGTTACTGCAACTCTGAAGCCATACCTGCTGTTTCTGTCTCATGGTTTCTGATGCCACTGGCCACAAAGTACTCGACGAAACCCCAGTGTTCAATACTGAATTAATAAAATACATTATGAAATGAATATTCATATGAATAAATTGTGTAAAATATATAAATGAAGCAACAATTTGTGAAATAATTGGAGAAAGTGTTGAAACTCAACTCATTATTATTAATATTATTATTATTATGAAATGTTATATCATTAGTCATCAGTTTTATGAGAGTTCATTTTTAATTCATTACAGACATTTTGATTTCTAAATATTCTTCCCGTTTTCCTGCAGTCGGTGGAACAACCAGGCTGAAAACCATAGTGAAGACTATGAGAAGCTGTCATTAGTCATTCTGAGCCAATGACACGCTGCGGGTGAGTTCAGGAGTCATTAGTTAGCCATGCAGAGATTAACACCTTGGCAGAGCTTCAACATCTGGGCAATCACAGAAAGATGTTCTGAAAGGCGTTTGGAAGACATCCCAGCAGCCCTGAACACGGAGGAACACGAAGCTGTGGCCCAGCCCTCCGTTTCACTTCTCCCTGAAACAGCAGCGGTGAGGACTGAAGACACCGTCATCAGTAATGTCTCTTCCTCATATTCCAACGGAGCTCTGCTCTCAAACAGGAACTGCTTCCATGTTTGAATCCGTGAGGTTTCTAAAGTGATGACATTTCAGCTGAGTCAGTTTACCCACAATGACTGGCCTTTATTACAGACTAACGGATCCTAACGACGAGACCGAGGATAGAAACATATGATGAGATCAGGAGCAGTTTGACCCCCCCACCCTGAAGGTCTGAGCCTGGGGACGGACCGCCTGTCAACAGCCATTCAGAGGACAGACGTGTCCTTCAGCACCACGGACGCAGACGGACTCCAATAATGGGCTGATAGAAAAGTGACTGAGCAGGAATCTGGGAGGAATGTGAAGGATTTGAAGAAGTGATGATGAAGCTGTTGTTGTTCAGAGAATGAGAGACTGGGAGACTGGACCTGATTGTTCAGTTAAATGCTGCTCGTTGTCTTCTAGACTGTGGATGTTTCAGCAGGCGTCCTCAGCCTGCAGTCCAGTCTGACTCAGTCAATACCAGCAGCCTCATGTCCTCTATCAATGCCTGTCCTCACTGTCACTAAATGCAGATCACAAGTCATGTTGTCTGCCAACGTTCAGAGAATAAAAACACCCAACGACTAGCCCAGGGGTCGGCAACCTTTACTCTCTAAAGAGACATTTTAGGCAAAAAAACTGAAAAAATAAATCTGTCTGGAGCCGCAAAACGTGTGATCATTGTGATGAAGGTAACACAGTTTATAGTCTAAGTATATAGTATAGAAGTCTAATGCAGTGAGGGCCAAAGAGACAATGTACTACGGAGCATTAGGACCACATTGAGGGAAAACACATCGGAGATTTACACAATAAAATCAGAATATTACGAGAATAACTTAAAATAACATGTAAAATTAATAGTTTATGATATTACGACTTTATTCTCGTAATATTCTGACTGTATTCTGTAAATCTCAGATGTATTTGTTTTCCTCAATGTGGCCCTGATATTCCGTCATACTGTCGTACCATAGACCTACAACATGATCAATACAAATGAAAATGTAAACAAAGATCAGTTATTCATTTCCATGTTTAATAATCCACAGAGAGGAGCTGGAGAGGAGCTGAAGAGATGCTTCTGGTCTAGAAGGAGGGTTCTGCTAGTGTCCTACAGAATGAGATGATCCATCAGAAGTATTTCTGTTCACTCAGCACCAGCTGCCTTTAGAAACCTTTATTCTGGGAGGAAACCCCATCCAATGAAGCTATGTCTACTGGTGGACCATTTGGAGTTGTGCTACACGACCCAGTTGGTCCTGACATGGTTCAGAGTCTGGACTGGGTTTGGGCTGTTTGTTGCATAAAGCTCTGGGCTCAGATCAGTGTGTTGCCTTATCCTTTAAAACTAACAACCAGTAACAGATCAGACAGAATGAAGAACTACTATCAAGTTCTGTTGGGTCCAGTCTGAAGCTCCGGGTTCAAGTTCAATTCAATTCAATGTATTTTATATAACGTCTCGAGATAACTTCGGTTATCTTTATATATAGAGCAGGTCTAGACCGTCCTCTATAGTTTAGAGACCCAACAAGAGATCCCACCCAGAGCATTGCATGGCGCTGTGGCCAGAAAAACTCCCCGTTTAGCGGGTAGAGACCTGGAGCAGAACCGGGCTCTGGGTTCGGCCATCTGGTTCCTGCATGTGAATCTTTATAAACGGATTCTGCATTCACACGTACAATCTGTAGCTACAGGACAAGATGTTGGTATCAGAAGCGTTCTGGTTTCCGTTTGTAGCCGGAGTCGTATCGACCAGTCATGTTGGAGCAGGCTTTGGCTGAACGCATCTGTGAACCCCCGGATATCGTCTGATGAGGACTGAGCTTTTTATTGGTTTAAAATGTGCTTATATTTTGGTCCAGTCGTACACATCCAAAAGGTTTTTACAGGTGCTGGATCAACACAAGGCAAACAAGACTCGGTCAAACCGAGTATCTGTCTGGACCGGATCTGGTCAGGATGTGAATTTGTGGCTAAATTGTTCCACCAACAGTCAGAGGTCAGAGGTCAGAGGTCATGTCTATTATGTTTTGTGAACAGTTTTTTTCCACTTATATCTTAATGTTTGATTGAAAGAAAACTTCTAATGAAGCCAATGACATTCAGTAATAGTAAATGGTAACATTTACTCGTCAGTATATTATACATTTATACAAGGTGAAAAGGTATTATCATGACATACAGTCTGCAGGTTAACAGTTTAAAGCATGTGTATCTAAAGCATTCATCATATAAGTGGTGCGTAACAATATAAACATACTTCACTAAAGTGTATGTCATCACTGACGTTGATGCTGCTGTATTTATTCCTAGATGGAGTGTTGATGGAGCAGCTAACATGTTAGCATCGCCTGGCACTGATCCATCCAGACTTCATTCAGAAAACAAGCGTTTCAAGAGTTGTTTGCTTGTCGTCATGGTAACAGACCCGTCAAAGCATGAATTCTGTCTTTTTACAAATCAACATCAATAGGTCGTTTTTCTGCATCATTTTGATCCGTTTATTGTATTATTATTATTATTATTATTATTATTATTATTTTGGGTTCATACCGCAGTAGTGACGCGTGGCTCGCTCCCCAGAAAACCTAAACACAGAACTGTTCTCCGCCTTTTCATTTAGAAAGAGCAACGACCAATGAGGAGACTCCAACATTCGGCCGACCAATCCTGGAACTTCATCACTCAGTGACAGACTTTTGTGTTTGTAGGGCTGCTGGCCCTCTGAGGTCCAAGATTCAGAAAACAGGATCCACACACTCCCGTCGGTACCATCGGGAGCTCCCGTCGGTACCGTCGGTACCATCGGGAGCTCCCAGCAATATTAATAAAGCAACGTTTGGATCTAACAGAGATCTTCGTCAAGTCAGCATCACAAAGCAGAACAGGAAGCATGTGGACGCAGATACGTCACCACTCAGCAGGACCGATCAGGTCACACAGCTGGACCGATCAGGTCACACAGCTGGACCGATCAGGTCACACAGCTGGACCAGTCAGGTCACACAGCTGGACCGATCAGGTCACACAGCTGGACCAGTCAGGTCACACAGCTGGACCGATCAGGTCACACAGCTGGACCGATCAGGTCACACAGCTGGACCGATCAGGTCACACAGCTGGACCGATCAGGTCACACAGCTGGACCAGTCAGGTCACACAGCTGGACCGATCAGGTCACACAGCTGGACCGATCAGGTCACACAGCTGGACCAGTCAGGTCACACAGCTGGACCGATCATGGAGGCAGAACTCTCCTCCAGGAGACACTGGAAGCATGGAGTCACTGTTAGACCACTAAGACGATATACACAGCTCACTGAGGGCCGCAGGTTGGGTCCTCTGGATCTGTTAATCCTGCCATGTCAGTCTTAAATGCTCCTCACAACCTCACGCCTCCTCGTGCACCAGCTCCTTGTGCACCAGCTCCTCGTGCACCAGCTCCTCGTGCACCAGCTCTGGATGTGTTCTGTTCTGATCTGTAACCTCTGGCTGCTTTCACACCTGCATCCACAGCTGTCCACTCGTCACACCTGACCGCCAGCGCCTCGTTCAAGTCACCGTCTGCGTTTGCATGCGAGCGCTTAACGTGTGGAACTGTGCTTGTATATTTACATGTCCGTGTGCATGCATGCATACACGCAGGGTGTGCATGTGCACATTCTGCATGCATTCATACATACCAACGAGCAGCGGTTCTGGTTATTTATAGAGAGGCTATATCAGAGCACCGTATGTGTCAGCTGCTGCTCTCAAAATGGCCACAGAAAGCACGAGCAAAAGCACGAGCAACAGCACGAGCAACAGCACGAGCAACAGCAGGAAAACTAGGAGGGAAAGTAGGTGGAACAAATGAAAGTGCATGTAACAACCTGTGTGTGTGTGTGCGTCAGCTATGGGTGTGTGACTGCAGGACATTTTTGTCGTCGAACAGGTCCACAAAATATACATGTACGTACGCAAACGTGCACACGGAGCTGGAGATACTAATAAGCCTGGAGAGGTTACACACACACACACATATACAACCAGTCTCACACACACACACACACACACACACGTGCACACACGTGCACACATGCAGAATAGCAACTAGTAGAGCCTGTTCAGCTCAGCAGAGCAGCAGCAGCTCTGACTCACACTACACTGTCAAACTGTCCCACTGACAACAAGGACTCGTTCCACAGCAGAGCCTCCACCGGAGAGAGAGAGACAGAGAGAGAGAGAGAGAGAGACAGACAGACAGAGAGAGAGAGACAGAGAGAGAGAGAGACAGAGAGAGAGAGAGAGAGAGACAGACAGACAGAGAGAGAGAGACAGAGAGAGAGAGAGACAGAGAGAGAGAGAGAGAGGCAGAGAGACAGAGAGAGAGAGAGAGAGAGAGAGAGAGAGAGAGACAGAGAGAGAGGCAGAGAGAGAGAGAGAGAGAGAGACAGAGAGAGAGAGAGACAGAGAGAGAGAGAGACAGAGAGAGAGACAGAGAGAGACAGACAGACAGAGAGAGAGAGACAGAGAGAGAGAGGCAGAGAGACAGAGGAGGGCGTTGATGATAGCTGAGGGAGATCTCTGTGTCTCCCTGTAGCCTGAGATGAGACTCAGAGTCTCTCGTTCACATTTGGACTCACTTGATGAAGCAGCGAGCTCCCTCGAATGTGTATCCTTCCTCCCATCCTGTTGGTAGATCTGTGAAGACAGGGGAGGACGGGGAGGACAGGGAGGACAGGGGGAGACAGGGGAGGACAGGGGGACGGGACAAACACAAGACAGAACCATCAGCAGCAGCACAGACATGAAGCTGATTACAGGCAGCAACACGCAGCAACGAGCAGCGTCTGGACCTCAAACAGATCATTCAGCTGCTGCCCTTTAACGCCCCCCCATCATACTGTAGGTTCCTCTGGACCGGTTCTGTTCTGTTCAGCCTCCATCATACTGTAGGTTCTATTCAGCCTCCATCCTACTGTAGGTTCTGTTCAGCCTCCATCATACTGTAGGTTCCTCCGGACCGGTTCTGTTCTGTTCAGCCTCCATCCTACTGTAGGTTCTGTTCAGCCTCCATCCTACTGTAGGTTCTGTTCAGCCTCCATCATACTGTAGGTTCCTCCGGACCGGTTCTGTTCTGTTCAGCCTCCATCATACTGTAGGTTCTATTCAGCCTCCATCCTACTGTAGGTTCTGTTCTGTTCAGCCTCCATCCTACTGTAGGTTCTGTTCAGCCTCCATCCTACTGTAGGTTCTGTTCTGTTCAGCCTCCATCATACTGTAGGTTCTGTTCTGTTCAGCCTCCATCCTACTGTAGGTTCTGTTCTGTTCAGCCTCCATCATACTGTAGGTTCTATTCAGCCTCCATCCTACTGTAGGTTCTGTTCTGTTCAGCCTCCATCATACTGTAGGTTCTATTCAGCCTCCATCCTACTGTAGGTTCTGTTCTGTTCAGCCTCCATCATACTGTAGGTTCTGTTCAGCCTCCATCCTACTGTAGGTTCTGTTCTGCTCAGCCTCCATCATACTGTAGGTTCTGTTCTGTTCAGCCTCCATCCTACTGTAGGTTCTGTTCAGCCTCCATCATACTGTAGGTTCCTCCGGACCGGTTCTGTTCTGTTCAGCCTCCATCCTACTGTAGGTTCTGTTCTGTTCAGCCTCCATCATACTGTAGGTTCTGTTCAGCCTCCATCATACTGTAGGTTCCTCCGGACCGGTTCTGTTCTGTTCAGCCTCCATCATACTGTAGGTTCTGTTCAGCCTCCATCATACTGTAGGTTCTGTTCTGCTCAGCCTCCATCATACTGTAGGTTCTGTTCTGTTCAGGAGGAGAGGAGGAGAGGAGAGGGAGGAGGAGAGGAGGAGAGGAGGAGAGGAGGAGAGGAGGAGAGGAGAGGGAGGAGGAGAGGAGAGAGGAGGAGAGGAGAGGAGGAGAGGAGAGGGAGGGGGAGAGGAGGAGAGGAGGAGAGGGAGGAGAGGAGAGGGAGGGGGAGAGGAGGAGAGGAGAGGGAGGAGAGGGAGGGGGGGAGAGGAGGAGAGGAGGAGAGGAGGAGAGGAGGAGAGGAGAGGAGGAGGAGAGGAGAGAGGAGGAGAGGAGGAGAGGAGGAGAGGAGAGGGAGGGGGAGAGGAGGAGAGGAGAGGGAGGAGAGGGAGGGGGAGAGGAGGAGAGGAGAGGGAGGGGGAGAGGAGGAGAGGAGAGAGGGAGAGGAGGAGAGGAGAGGGAGGAGGAGAGGAGAGAGGAGGAGAGGAGGAGAGGAGGAGAGGAGAGGGAGGGGGGAGAGGAGGAGAGGAGGAGAGGAGGAGAGGATAGAGGAGGAGAGGAGGAGAGGAGGAGAGGAGAGGGAGGGGGGAGAGGAGGAGAGGAGAGGGAGGGGGGAGAGGAGGAGAGGAGGAGAGGAGGAGAGAGGAGGAGAGAGGAGAGGAGGAAAGAGGAGGAGAGGAGAGGAGGGAGGAGAGGAGAGGAGGAAAGAGGAGGAGAGAGGAGAGGAGGAAAGAGGAGGAGAGGAGAAGGAGAGAGAGGAGAGGAGAGGAGGAAAGAGGAGGAGAGGAGAGGAAAGAGGAGGAGAGGAGAGGAGAGGGGAGAGGAGAGGAGAGGAGAGGAGAGGAGGAAAGAGGAGGAGAGGAAAGAGGAGGAGAGGAGATAGGAGGAGAGGAGATAGGAGAGAGGAAAGGAGAGAGGAAAGGAGAGGAGGTGTTGCTCTGCTGCAGTCAGACTGATCTCTTCAGTCTTCAGTTCTCTGCAACTTGTCGCCCTTTTTTCCCTCCACCGTGACACGCAGAGAACCAGAACCAGAACCAGAACCGGAGAACCAGAACCAGAACCAGAACCAAAGAACCAGAACCAGAACCAGAACCGGAGAACCTCCCCCTGGTGCTGCTGCTTTATTCCTTGGGGACTGAGGACTGATCGTCGGGTTCTGGTCGGGTTATTAATCGGGTTGTTATTGACCCACCTTGAGTCTTCCGGTGGCCGGTGATCACCGCCTCTCCGGTAACCGGGTGCAGCCAGGTGGAGCTCTTCGCTTCTTCACTGTTGGTGAAGAAAAACGGGAGAAAACGGGAGAATGTGAAACAGAGACAATGCGACGCAGAAACACAGCAGTGACATGAAGACATGAAGACATGACTCCAGATCGATAATCCATAATCTATTTACTTGATGAAGAAGATGCGTCCGTCTCGAGACACCCCGTAACTCCAGAGAGACGGCAGACAGGAGAGCCAGTCCGGCTGAGGATCCGCCGCCATGTCTCCGAGCACTACAGCTCCTCTACAGAGACTCTGCAGATCCGCTCTCTGCTACTCACACAGACTACAGATACAGACACGGGGCCACGCGCAGAGCGCAGGCACGCACAATCCCTCACGCACGCGCTTACCAACGATGTGAACGCGCCTAGAGGATAAAGACACAAGCAATGATCTCCTGCCACGTGAGGGGGGGGGGGGTAGGAGGCAGGAGGGAGGAGATAGGAGGGAGGAGGTAGGAGATAGGAGGCAGGAGGGAGGAGATAGGAGGGAGGAGGTAGGAGATAGGAGGGAGGAGGTAGGAGATAGGAGGGAGGAGGGAGGAGATAGGAGGGAGGAGGGAGGAGATAGGAGGGAGGAGGTAGGAGGGAGGAGATAGGAGGCAGGAGGGAGGAGGCAGGAGGGAGGAGATAGGAGGGAGGAGATAGGAGGCAGGAGGGAGGAGGTAGGAGATAGGAGGCAGGAGGGAGGAGATAGGAGGGAGGAGGTAGGAGATAGGAGGGAGGAGGGAGGAAATAGGAGGGAGGAGGTAGGAGGGAGGAGATAGGAGGCAGGAGGGAGGAGACAGGAGGGAGGAGATAGGAGATAGGAGGCAGGAGGGAGGAGATAGGAGGGAGGAGGTAGGAGATAGGAGGGAGGAGATAGGAGGGAGGAGGTAGGAGGGAGGAGATAGGAGGCAGGAGGGAGGAGGCAGGAGGGAGGAGATAGGAGGGAGGAGATAGGAGGCAGGAGGGAGGAGGTAGGAGATAGGAGGCAGGAGGGAGGAGATAGGAGGGAGGAGGTAGGAGATAGGAGGGAGGAGGGAGGAGATAGGAGGGAGGAGGTAGGAGGGAGGAGATAGGAGGCAGGAGGGAGGAGATAGGAGGGAGGAGATAGGAGGGAGGAGATAGGAGGCAGGAGGGAGGAGATAGGAGGGAGGAGATAGGAGGCAGGAGGGAGGAGATAGGAGGGAGGAGGTAGGAGATAGGAGGCAGGAGGGAGGAGGGAGGAGGGAGGATATAGGAGGGAGGAGATAGGAGGTAGGAGGGAGGAGATAGGAGGCAGGAGGGAGGAGATAGGAGGGAGGAGATAGGAGGCAGGAGGGAGGAGATAGGAGGCAGGAGGGAGGAGATAGGAGGGAGGAGATAGGAGGGAGGAGATAGGAGGCAGGAGGGAGGAGATAGGAGGGAGGAGATAGGAGGCAGGAGGGAGGAGATAGGAGGGAGGAGGTAGGAGGCAGGAGGGAGGAGATAGGAGGGAGGAGATAGGAGGCAGGAGGGAGGAGGAAGGAGATAGGACGCAGGAGGGATGAGGTAGGAGGCAGGAGGGAGGAGATAGGAGGCAGGAATGAGGAGGTAGGAGATATGAGGGAGGAGATAGGAGACAGGAGGGAGGAGATAGGAGGGAGGAGATAGGAGGGAGGAGATAGGAGGCAGGAGGGAGGAGATAGGAGGGAGGAGGTAGGAGATAGGAGGGAGGAGGGAGGAGATAGGAGGGAGGAGATAGGAGGCAGGAGGGAGGAGATAGGAGGCAGGAGGGAGGAGATAGGAGGGAGGAGGTAGGAGATAGGAGGTAGGAGGCAGGAGGGAGGAGATAGGAGGGAGGAGGTAGGAGGCAGGAGGCAGGAGGGAGGAGATAGGAGGGAGGAGGGAGGAGATAGGAGGGAGGAGATAGGAGGGAGGAGATAGGAGGGAGGAGGTAGGAGATAGGAGGGAGGAGATAGGAGGGAGGAGATAGGAGGCAGGAGGGAGGAGATAGGAGGGAGGAGGTAGGAGATAGGAGGTAGGAGGCAGGAGGGAGGAGATAGGAGGGAGGAGATAGGAGGCAGGAGGGAGGAGATAGGAGGCAGGAGGGAGGAGATAGGAGGGAGGAGATAGGAGGTAGGAGATAGGAGATAGGAGGCAGGAGGGAGGAGATAGGAGGGAGGAGATAGGAGGCAGGAGGGAGGAGATAGGAGGCAGGAGGGAGGAGGAAGGAGATAGGACGCAGGAGGGATGAGGTAGGAGGCAGGAGGGAGGAGATAGGAGGCAGGAATGAGGAGGTAGGAGATATGAGGGAGGAGATAGGAGACAGGAGGGAGGAGATAGGAGGGAGGAGATAGGAGGCAGGAGGGAGGAGATAGGAGGGAGGAGATAGGAGGCAGGATATAGGAGATAGGAGGGAGGAGGCAGGAGATAGGAGGGAGGACGCAGGAGGCAGTAGATAGGAGGCAGGAGGGCGGAGGCAGGAGATAGGGGGTAGGAGGCAGGAGATAGGAGGTAGGAGGCAGGAGATAGGAGGGAGGAGGCAGTAGATAGGATGCAGGAGGGAGGAGATAGGAGGCAGGAATGAGGAGATAGGAGGTAGGAGATAGGAGGGAGGAGATAGGAGGGAGGAGGCAGGAGACAGGAGGCAGGAGGTAGGAGGCAGGAGGCAGGAGGTAGGAGGCAGGAGGCAGGAGGCAGGAGGTAGGAGGCAGGAGGTAGGGGGTAGGAGGTAGGGGCAGGAGGTAGGAGGCAGGAGGCAGGAGGTAGGAGGTAGGAAATAGGAGGGAGGAGGCAGGAGGCATGAGGTAGGAGGTAGGAGGCAGGAGGTAGGAGGTAGAAGACAGGAGGTAGGAGGCAGGAGGTAGGAGGTAGGGGCAGGAGGTAAGAGGCAGGAGGCAGGAGGTAGGAGGCAGGAGGTAGGGGGTAGGAGGCAAGAGGTAGGAGGCAGGAGGTAGGAGGCAGGAGGTAGGGGGTAGGAGGTAGGAGGTAGAAGACAGGATGCAGGAGGGAGGAGATAGGAGGCAGGAATGAGGAGATAGGAGGTAGGAGATAGGAGGCAGGAGGGAGGAGATAGGAGGGAGGAGGCAGGAGACAGGAGGGAGGAAGCAGGAGGCAGGAGGGAGGAGGTAGGAAATAGGAGGGAGGAGGCAGGAGACAGGAGGCAAGAGGTAGGAGGCAGGAGGCAGGAGGTAGGAGGCAGGAGGCAGGAGGCAGGAGATAGGAGGTAGGGGGTAGGGGGTAGGAGGTAGGAGGCAGGAGGCAGGAGGTAGGAGGTAGGAAATAGGAGGGAGGAGGCAGGAGGCATGAGGCATGAGGTAGGAGGTAGGAGGCAGGAGGTAGGAGGTAGAAGACAGGATGTAGGAGGCAGGAGGTAGGGGGTAGGAGGCAAGAGGTAGGAGGCAGGAGGTAGGAGGCAGGAGGTAGGGGGTAGGAGGTAGGAGGTAGAAGACAGGATGCAGGAGGGAGGAGATAGGAGGCAGGAATGAGGAGATAGGAGGTAGGAGATAGGAGGCAGGAGGGAGGAGATAGGAGGGAGGAGGCAGGAGACAGGAGGGAGGAAGCAGGAGGCAGGAGGGAGGAGGTAGGAAATAGGAGGGAGGAGGCAGGAGACAGGAGGCAAGAGGTAGGAGGCAGGAGGCAGGAGGTAGGAGGCAGGAGGCAGGAGGCAGGAGATAGGAGGTAGGGGGTAGGGGGTAGGAGGTAGGAGGCAGGAGGCAGGAGGTAGGAGGTAGGAAATAGGAGGGAGGAGGCAGGAGGCATGAGGTAGGAGGTAGGAGGCAGGAGGTAGGAGGTAGAAGACAGGATGTAGGAGGCAGGAGGTAGGAGGTAGGGGCAGGAGGTAGGAGGCAGGAGGCAGGAGGTAGGAGGCAGGAGGTAGGGGGTAGGAGGCAAGAGGTAGGAGGCAGGAGGTAGGGGGTAGGAGGTAGGAGGTAGAAGACAGGAGGCAGGAGGCAGGAGGTAGGAGGTAGGGGGTAGGAGGTAGGAGGTAGAAGACAGGAGGCAAGAGGTAGGAGGCAGGAGGTAGGGGGTAGAAGGTAGGAGGCAGGAGGTAGGAGGCAGGAGGTAGGGGGTAGGGGGTAGGAGGTAGAGGCAGGAGGTAGGGGGTAGAAGGTAGGAGGCAGGAGGTAGGAGGCAGGAGGTAGGGGGTAGAAGGTAGGAGGCAGGAGGTAGGAGGCAGGAGGTAGGGGGTAGAAGGTAGGAGGCAGGAGGTAGGAGGCAGGAGGTAGGGGGTAGAAGGTAGGAGGCAGGAGGTAGGAGGTGGGGTAGTTATTCATTTTTAGATTTTTTTGGCAGACCTAATTGGCCCCAATCAACATTACATATATATTATATATATATATATGTATATAATATATAATATATTATATATATTATATGTGTATAATATATATATATATATATTATGTATATATATATATATATATTATATACCAACCCAGGGCGTCATGTTATTTGACACTAGCTGGATACTTACAGTATCTCTACTTCCTTTATTTATTAAACATAAAAACATAATTTACATTCAGTAGAACAATCACAAAAGAGCCAGAGGTATATCACACTAAACAAATATACAATATAAGGTATTTATTGTTTAATTTATATTTATGAATAAAAGATTGTTTTGGTGTTTTTGAATAAACCAAACACCACATTTACTCAATAATGTCTTTATAGATCTGATCCATCACTGATCTGCAGAGCTCTTCATGTCTTTTATTTAGTTTCTGCATGTAGTGATTGACAGGTTCATATTTATTAATACTGTTAAAGGACACTTCCTTCATCACTATTATGTATTTATGAGGAAGACTCCAGACCACCAGCAGAGCGGAGCTCTCCATTCTCTCTCCGGCGGCGTCCTGCTGCCACAACGGTAGAGATGGTGAAAGACGGAGACTGAAGAGAACCAAAGGGAGGACACTATTCTATTGTTCCTGGATTACATGTTAAAGAACACAACAGTCCATCTCATCAACAGAGATCAGTGTTGTTACTGCAGCGCTGGCTAGTGGCTCTGAAAGAGTCCTCCGAAACCGAGTGACCTCTTGTAGTCTAGATCCTAAATCAATGTCCCCTGCTCCGGTTAACGGAGCCTAACTGGATTATTGATATATATCATCCTTTATTCATCCATGTTTCTATTATATATTGATCTGTATATTAATGTATTGATGTGTCTCTTTAGAAGTGATCACAGGATTATTGTTTTTATTAATGAAGGAAATGCAGCTCAGTTCAAAGAGTTAAACCACTGAACCACCTCTCAGAGCAGCCAATCAGCAGCAGTCAATCAGCTGCAGCCAATCAGCAGCAGTCAATCAGCTGCAGCCAATCAGCAGCAGCCAATCAGCAGCAGCCAATCAGCAGCAGTCAATCAGCTGCAGCCAATCAGCAGCAGCCAATCAGCTGCAGTCAATCAGCTGCAGCCAATCAGCAGCAGCCAATCAGCAGCAGTCAATCAGCTGCAGCCAATCAGCAGCAGTCAATCAGCTGCAGCCAATCAGCAGCAGCCAATCAGCAGCAGCCAATCAGCAGCAGTCAATCAGCTGCAGCCAATCAGCAGCAGCCAATCAGCTGCAGTCAATCAGCTGCAGCCAATCAGCAGCAGCCAATCAGCTGCAGTCAATCAGCAGCAGCCAATCAGCTGCAGTCAATCAGCTGCAGCCAATCAGCAGCAGCCAATCAGCTGCAGCCAATCAGCTGCAGCCAATCAGCTGCAGCCAATCAGCTGCAGTCAATCAGCTGCAGCCAATCAGCAGCAGCCAATCAGCTGCAGTCAATCAGCAGCAGCCAATCAGGTGCAGCCAATCAGCTGCAGTCAATCAGCTGCAGCCAATCAGCAGCAGCCAATCAGCTGCAGCCAATCAGCTGCAGCCAATCAGCTGCAGCCAATCAGCAGCAGCCAATCAGCTGCAGCCAATCAGCAGCAGCCAATCAGCAGCAGCCAATCAGCTGCAGCCAATCAGCTGCAGCCAATCAGCTGCAGCCAATCAGCAGCAGCCAATCAGCTGCAGCCAATCAGCAGCAGCCAATCAGCAGCAGCGTCCTTCAGTAGCACCATGTTTAATCTCTAATGAGAGCTCATAACAGAGCTGATGTCCAGTAATGATTGTTGAATGGGTGATTATATATATATATAGATATATATATATATCTATATATATCTATAAACATAGATATATATATATAAACATAGATATCTATAAACATAGATATATATATATATCTATAAACATAGATATATAGATATATATATAGATATATATATAAACATAGATATAGATATATATATATATATATCTATATCTATAAACATAGATATATATATATATCTATATATATAGATATATATATATATTTATTATCATACTGTCGGAGTATCACACTGTCCCCCTACAGGCTGTTGTCTGTCCTCCCGGCTCTCTGGAGCTCTGTCCCCCTACAGGCTGTTGTCTGTCCTCCCAGCTCTCTGGAGCTCTGTCCCCCTACAGGCTGTTGTCTGTCCTCCCGGCTCTCTGGAGCTCTGTCCCCCTACAGGCTGTTGTCTGTCCTCCCGGCTCTCTGGAGCTCTGTCCCCCTACAGGCTGTTGTCTGTCCTCCCAGCTCTCTGGAGCTCTGTCCCCCTACAGGCTGTTGTCTGTCCTCCCGGCTCTCTGGAGCTCTGTCCCCCTACAGGCTGTTGTCTGTCCTCCCAGCTCTCTGGAGCTCTGTCCCCCTATAGGCTGTTGTCTGTCCTCCAGCTCTCTGTCCCCCTACAGGCTGTTGTCTGTCCTCCCAGCTCTCCGTCCCCCTACAGGCTGTTGTCTGGTTAAAGCAGCGGTGCCGGCGGTGCAGACGTCCCCGGGGAACACCAGTACAATAACCTTTTATTTTGATATTAATAAAATGAACCAGAAGTCATGAACATGTTATTACAACAGAATATTACTACTCATTCATGTAGTATTACGTCACAACGTCTGCTGAATCAGCCGTGTGTTTACTACGTGTTTATCTGCATATAGAGCAGGAAGACAGATCAGATCACAGGAGGTCACTGGAGACACATTCTGATACCAGGTGTGAACAGACTCCTGTAACGGTACCAGAGTCGTGTCTACTTCCTGATGACTGAGAATAAACAGAGAAATGTTTGCATGACTTTTATTGTTAAAGGATTTGATTAACAGATCACACTCAGACAGTAGCAGGAGACACAGATTATAGATTACAGATCATATTCAGATGGGCCATTTCCACTGGTTGGGGGGGGCCTCTTCTATCAGCGGCTCCCAGGGTTTCCACTCAGACATCTTCCTGGACAGGGACAGCTCACACTCAGCCTGCACACAGAGGACAGAGGACACACACAGAGTTCATCAGAGTTCATCAGAGTTCATCAGAGTTCATCAGAGTTCATCAGAGGTCATCAGAGGTCATCAGAGGTCATCCACCGATCAGCCGTAACATTCAGACCACGGCCAGGTGAAGTGAATAACATGGATTATCTGGTTACCATGGCACCTGGCAGTGGGGGGGATATATTAGACAGCAAGTTAACATTTTGACCTTTGAACTTTGTGTTGGATGCAGATAAAATGGGCCAGCGTAAGGAGGGCCAGCGTAAGGAGGGCCAGCGTAAGGAGGGCCAGCGACTGACGAGGGCCAGAGAGTGCTGACTAGACGACCGGGTCAGAGCATCTCCAGAACTGCAGCTCTTGTGGGATGTTCCCGGTCTGCAGTGGTCAGGACCTACCAGAAGTGGTCCAAGGAAGGAGAACCGGTGAACCGGTGACAGGGTCAGACCCGAGGCTCATTGATGGTGGAGGGGGCGGGGGGGGGGATGAAGGCTGGCCCGTGTTGTCTGATCCAATAGAAGAGCTACTGGAGCTCAAACTGATGAAAGAGTTAAAGCTGGTTCTGATAGAAAGGTGTCAGAACACACAGTGAGGAGCAGTTTGATGGTATGGGGACCGGTCAGGGTGACCTGACGGGGAACGGTCAGGGTGACCCGACGGGGACCGGTCAGGGTGACCCGACGGGGAACGGTCAGGGTGACCCGACGGGGAACGGTCGGGGTGACCCGAAGGGGACCGGTCAGGGTGACCGGTCAGGGTGACCCGACGGGGACCGGTCAGGGTGACCCGACGGGGACCGGTCAGGGTGACCCGACGGGGACCGGTCAGGGTGACCCGACGGGGACCGGTCAGGGTGACCCGACGGGGACCGGTCAGGGTGACCCGCTGACCTGATGTTATGGCTGATCGGTGTTCATACTATACGTATATGATATAAATACTTGTAAACTAATGCAGTAAACAACTCTTGTGATTATGATTCTATCTCGTGAATGTGAACATGAACTGACCCAGAATCAGTATTAGTGTATTTATTAGTATTGGTGTATTAGTATTGGTGTATTAGTATTGGTGTATTAGTGTATTAGTATTGGTGTATTAGTATTAGTATTAGAGGACCAGTATTAGTGTATTAGTATTGGTGTATTAGTGTATTAGTATTGGTGTATTAGTATTAGAGGACCAGTATTAGTGTATTAGTATTGGTGTATTAGTGTATTAGTATTGGTGTATTAGTATTAGTGTATTAGTATTGGTGTATTAGTGTATTAGTATTGGTGTATTAGTATTAGTGTATTAGTATTGATGTATTAGTATTGGTGTATTAGTGTATTAGTATTAGTGTATTAGTATTGGTGTATTAGTATTAGAGGACCTGTATTAGTGTATTAGTATTGGTGTATTGGTGTATTAGTATTAGAGGAGCAGTGTTGGTGTATTAGTGTATTAGTATTGGTGTATTAGTGTATTAGTATTGGTGTATTAGAGGACCAGTATTAGTGTATTAGTATTGGTGTATTAGTATTAGAGGACCAGTATTAGTGTATTAGTGTATTGGTATTGGAGTATTGGTGTATTAGTATTAGTGTATTAGTATTGGTGTATTAGTATTAGTGTATTAGTATTGGTGTATTGGTGTATTGGTGTATTAGTATTGGTGTATTAGTATTAGTGTATTAGTATTGGTGTATTAGTGTATTAGTATTAGTGTATTAGTATTGGTGTATTAGTATTAGTGTATTAGTATTGGTGTATTAGTGTATTAGTATTAGTGTATTAGTATTGGTGTATTGGTGTATTACTATTGGTGTATTGGTGTATTAGTATTAGTGTATTAGTATTGGTGTATTAGTATTAGTGTATTAGTATTGGTGTATTGGTGTATTAGTATTAGTGTATTAGTATTGGTGTATTAGTATTGGTGTATTGGTGTATTAGTATTAGTATTGGTGTATTGGTGTATTGGTGTATTAGTATTGGTGTATTGGTGTATTGGTGTATTAGTATTGGTGTATTGGTGTATTAGTATTAGTGTATTAGTATTGGTGTATTAGTATTAGTGTATTAGTATTGGTGTATTGGTGTATTAGTATTAGTGTATTAGTATTGGTGTATTGGTGTATTGGTGTATTAGTATTGGTGTATTGGTGTATTAGTATTAGTGTATTAGTATTGGTGTATTGGTGTATTGGTGTATTAGTATTAGTGTATTAGTATTGGTGTATTAGTGTATTAGTATTAGTGTATTAGTATTGGTGTATTGGTGTATTAGTATTAGTGTATTAGTATTGGTGTATTGGTGTATTAGTATTAGTGTATTAGTATTGGTGTATTGGTGTATTAGTATTAGTGTATTAGTATTGGTGTATTGGTGTATTGGTGTATTAGTATTGGTGTATTGGTGTATTGGTGTATTAGTATTAGTGTATTAGTATTGGTGTATTAGTGTATTAGTATTAGTGTATTAGTATTGGTGTATTGGTGTATTAGTATTAGTGTATTAGTATTGGTGTATTGGTGTATTGGTGTATTAGTATTGGTGTATTGGTGTATTAGTATTAGTGTATTAGTATTGGTGTATTGGTGTATTGGTGTATTAGTATTGGTGTATTGGTGTATTAGTGTATTAGTATTGGTGTATTGGTGTATTAGTATTAGTATTGGTGTATTGGTGTATTGGTGTATTAGTATTGGTGTATTGGTGTATTGGTGTATTGGTGTATTAGTATTGGTGTATTGGTGTATTAGTATTAGTGTATTAGTATTGGTGTATTAGTATTAGTGTATTAGTATTGGTGTATTGGTGTATTAGTATTAGTGTATTAGTATTGGTGTATTGGTGTATTGGTGTATTAGTATTAGTGTATTAGTATTGGTGTATTGGTGTATTAGTATTAGTGTATTAGTATTGGTGTATTGGTGTATTAGTATTAGTGTATTAGTATTGGTGTATTGGTGTATTAGTATTAGTGTATTAGTATTGGTGTATTAGTATTGGTGTATTGGTGTATTGGTGTATTAGTATTGGTGTATTGGTGTATTGGTGTATTGGTGTATTAGTATTGGTGTATTAGTATTAGAGGAGCAGTGACCTACCTGGAAAATGACTTCTTCTATCTGCCCACAGTTGATCTTCTTCTCCAGCTTCTCTACATCCGGCTCCTATGAAGAGAGACACTGTATTTACCCAGCATGCCTTGCTGGCTCTTTGGTCTGAACTTTTCAGTCAGGGTTTACATCACCGTCACCATGGTAACCATGCTGCACGGTTAACCTGCTCCAGAACAGCCCTACTGCTGACCAATCAGATCACAGGAATCAGAGTGACATCATGATGGAGCTGCTACTGAAAATACAACTTCTTCTCTGCTCTGGTAGCAGAACACTGACACAACTTCATCACATCTTCATCATGAGCCTTCGTCTAACTTGTATTATATCTCTACTGTTTCTCTAGCTTCTGATTTATTATTATATGTTCTATGTTTTCCTGCTGCCACCATCAGCTGGTCTGTTCCCTGTCATCTATAGAGAGGTTGTAGTCAGTAAGCAGCTGTAGTGAGCCCTGAGTTACCTGACTGACAGCTGATCATCTAGTCTCCAGAGAGCCGGGCTCTGCTACATCACCCACCGTCTTCACTGATCATCTAGTCTCCAGAGAGCCGGGCTCTGCTCCATCACCCACCGTCTTCACTGATCATCTAGTCTCCAGAGAGCCGGGCTCTGCTCCATCACTCACGTCTTCACTGATCATCTAGTCTCCAGAGAGCCGGGCTCTGCTCCATCACCCACCGTCTTCACTGATCATCTAGTCTCCAGAGAGCCGGGCTCTGCTCCATCACCCACCGTCTTCACTGATCATCTAGTCTCCAGAGAGCCGGGCTCTGCTCCATCACTCACTGTTTTCACTGATCATCTAGTCTCCAGAGAGCCGGGCTCTGCTCCATCACTCACGTCTTCACTGATCATCTAGTCTCCAGAGAGCCGGGCTCTGCTCCATCACCCACCGTCTTCACTGATCATCTAGTCTCCAGAGAGCCGGGCTCTGCTCCATCACCCACCGTCTTCACTGATCATCTAGTCTCCAGAGAGCCGGGCTCTGCTCCATCACTCACTGTTTTCACTGATCATCTAGTCTCCAGAGAGCCGGGCTCTGCTCCATCACCCACTGTCTTCACTGATCATCTAGTCTCCAGAGAGCCGGGCTTTGCTCCATCATCTCACCGTTTTCACTGATCTAGTCTCCAGAGAGCCGGGCTCTGCTCCATCACCCACCGTCTTCACTGATCATCTAGTCTCCAGAGAGCCGGGCTCTGCTCCATCACTCACTGTTTTCACTGATCTAGTCTCCAGAGAGCCGGGCTCTGCTCCATCACTCACTGTTTTCACTGATCTAGTCTCCAGAGAGCCGGGCTCTGCTCCATCATCTCACTGTTTTCACTGATCTAGTCTCCAGAGAGCCGGGCTCTGCTCCATCATCTCACTGTTTTCACTGATCTAGTCTCCAGAGAGCCGGGCTCTGCTCCATCATCTCACGTCTTCACTGATCATCTAGTCTCCAGAGAGCCGGGCTCTGCTCCATCATCTCACGTCTTCACTGATCATCTAGTCTCCAGAGAGCCGGGCTCTGCTCCATCATCTCACGTCTTCACTGATCATCTAGTCTCCAGAGAGCCAGGCTCTGCTCCATCACTCACCGTCTTCACGTGGTCGAACCTCTCGCTGACCAGCTGCTCCGTGTACTTCCTGTAGGCGGCGTCCTGTGGCATGCTCTGCACCGAGGCCAAGATCTTAGAGTACAGGATCCTGAGCCGCTGAGAGGAGAGCAGAGCAGATTAGTCGAGTACTAAACCTCCTCTAGTGGCTGATGAACTGGAGGAACTGGATTAATGAAGCTGCTCACCTCGTGGGGATTGTGGGACACCGCCAGGCCGACCAGGCCGGTCGTCTGGAAGACAGAAACGTGTTAATCTAAACTTCATTCTGACCAACACTGTGGGTTTGCTTAGAGAAGCTACTTTATAGAGATATAGATATATAATAATGATATATCTAAAGACCTTCTGTAGCTGTAACAGAGCTAGTATTCTCACAGCAGTACAACCTCCTGAATCAGACGCAGCGCTGCCTACAGACACTCTGTATGAGTCCTGCCTACAGACACTCTGTATGAGTCCTGCCTACAGACACTCTGTATGAGTCCTGCCTACAGACACTCTGTATGAGTCCTGCCTACAGACACTCTGTATGAGTCCTGAATGCAGACACTCTGTATGAGTCCTGCCTACAGACACTCTGTTTGAGTCCTGAATACAGACACTCTGTATGAGTCCTGAATACAGACACTCTGTATGAGTCCTGCCTACAGACACTCTGTAAGAGTCCTGAATACAGACACTCTGTATGAGTCCTGAATGCAGACACTCTGTATGAGTCCTGAATACAGACACTCTGTATGAGTCCTGAATACAGACACTCTGTATGAGTCCTGCCTACAGACACTCTGTATGAGTCCTGCCTACAGACACTCTGTATGAGTCCTGAATGCAGACACTCTGTATGAGTCCTGCCTACAGACACTCTGTTTGAGTCCTGAATACAGACACTCTGTATGAGTCCTGAATACAGACACTCTGTATGAGTCCTGCCTACAGACACTCTGTAAGAGTCCTGAATACAGACACTCTGTATGAGTCCTGAATACAGACACTCTGTATGAGTCCTGCCTACAGACACTCTGTATGAGTCCTGAATACAGACACTCTGTATGAGTCCTGCCTACAGACACTCTGTATGAGTCCTGAATACAGACACTCTGTATGAGTCCTGCCTACAGACACTCTGTATGAGTCCTGAATACAGACACTCTGTATGAGTCCTGAATACAGACACTCTGTATGAGTCCTGAATACAGACACTCTGTATGAGTCCTGAATACAGACACTCTGTTTGAGTCCTGAATACAGACACTCTGTATGAGTCCTGAATACAGACACTCTGTTTGAGTCCTGAATACAGACACTCTGTTTGAGTCCTGAATACAGACACTCTGTTTGAGTCCTGAATACAGACACTCTGTATGAGTCCTGAATACAGACACTCTGTTTGAGTCCTGAATACAGACACTCTGTATGAGTCCTGAATGCAGACACTCTGTATGAGTCCTGCCTACAGACACTCTGTTTGAGTCCTGCCTACAGACACTCTGTATGAGTCCTGAATACAGACACTCTGTTTGAGTCCTGAATACAGACACTCTGTTTGAGTCCTGAATTCAGACACTCTGTATGAGTCCTGAATACAGACACTCTGTATGAGTCCTGAATACAGACACTCTGTATGAGTCCTGCCTACAGACACTCTGTTTGAGTCCTGAATACAGACACTCTGTATGAGTCCTGAATACAGACACTCTGTATGAGTCCTGAATTCAGACACTCTGTATGAGTCCTGAATACAGACACTCTGTATGAGTCCTGCCTACAGACACTCTGTTTGAGTCCTGAATACAGACACTCTGTATGAGTCCTGAATACAGACACTCTGTATGAGTCCTGCCTACAGACACTCTGTTTGAGTCCTGAATACAGACACTCTGTATGAGTCCTGCCTACAGACACTCTGTTTGAGTCCTGAATACAGACACTCTGTATGAGTCCTGAATACAGACACTCTGTATGAGTCCTGAATACAGACACTCTGTATGAGTCCTGAATACAGACACTCTGTTTGAGTCCTGAATACAGACACTCTGTATGAGTCCTGAATACAGACACTCTGTTTGAGTCCTGCCTACAGACACTCTGTTTGAGTCCTGCCTACAGACACTCTGTATGAGTCCTGAATACAGACACTCTGTATGAGTCCTGAATACAGACACTCTGTATGAGTCCTGCCTACAGACACTCTGTATGAGTCCTGAATACAGACACTCTGTTTGAGTCCTGCCTACAGACACTCTGTATGAGTCCTGAATACAGACACTCTGTTTGAGTCCTGCCTACAGACACTCTGTTTGAGTCCTGCCTACAGACACTCTGTATGAGTCCTGAATACAGACACTCTGTTTGAGTCCTGAATACAGACACTCTGTATGAGTCCTGAATACAGACACTCTGTATGAGTCCTGAATACAGACACTCTGTATGAGTCCTGCCTACAGACACTCTGTTTGAGTCCTGCCTACAGACACTCTGTATGAGTCCTGCCTACAGACACTCTGTATGAGTCCTGAATGCAGACACTCTGTATGAGTCCTGCCTACAGACACTCTGTATGAGTCCTGAATACAGACACTCTGTATGAGTCCTGCCTACAGACACTCTGTTTGAGTCCTGAATACAGACACTCTGTATGAGTCCTGCCTACAGACACTCTGTTTGAGTCCTGAATACAGACACTCTGTATGAGTCCTGAATACAGACACTCTGTATGAGTCCTGAATACAGACACTCTGTATGAGTCCTGAATACAGACACTCTGTTTGAGTCCTGAATACAGACACTCTGTATGAGTCCTGAATACAGACACTCTGTTTGAGTCCTGCCTACAGACACTCTGTTTGAGTCCTGCCTACAGACACTCTGTATGAGTCCTGAATACAGACACTCTGTATGAGTCCTGAATACAGACACTCTGTATGAGTCCTGAATACAGACACTCTGTATGAGTCCTGAATACAGACACTCTGTATGAGTCCTGCCTACAGACACTCTGTATGAGTCCTGAATACAGACACTCTGTTTGAGTCCTGCCTACAGACACTCTGTTTGAGTCCTGCCTACAGACACTCTGTATGAGTCCTGAATACAGACACTCTGTATGAGTCCTGAATACAGACACTCTGTATGAGTCCTGAATACAGACACTCTGTATGAGTCCTGAATACAGACACTCTGTTTGAGTCCTGCCTACAGACACTCTGTATGAGTCCTGAATACCGACACTCTGTATGAGTCCTGAATACAGACACTCTGTTTGAGTCCTGCCTACAGACACTCTGTATGAGTCCTGAATACAGACACTCTGTTTGAGTCCTGAATACAGACACTCTGTTTGAGTCCTGCCTACAGACACTCTGTATGAGTCCTGAATACAGACACTCTGTATGAGTCCTGAATACAGACACTCTGTTTGAGTCCTGCCTACAGACACTCTGTATGAGTCCTGAATACAGACACTCTGTATGAGTCCTGCCTACAGACACTCTGTATGAGTCCTGCCTACAGACACTCTGTTTGAGTCCTGCCTACAGACACTCTGTATGAGTCCTGAATACAGACACTCTGTTTGAGTCCTGCCTACAGACACTCTGTATGAGTCCTGAATACAGACACTCTGTATGAGTCCTGCCTACAGACACTCTGTATGAGTCCTGAATACAGACACTCTGTTTGAGTCCTGAATACAGACACTCTGTTTGAGTCCTGCCTACAGACACTCTGTATGAGTCCTGAATACAGACACTCTGTATGAGTCCTGCCTACAGACACTCTGTATGAGTCCTGCCTACAGACACTCTGTATGAGTCCTGAATACAGACACTCTGTTTGAGTCCTGCCTACAGACACTCTGTATGAGTCCTGAATACAGACACTCTGTATGAGTCCTGCCTACAGACACTCTGTATGAGTCCTGAATACAGACACTCTGTATGAGTCCTGCCTACAGACACTCTGTTTGAGTCCTGCCTACAGACACTCTGTATGAGTCCTGAATACAGACACTCTGTATGAGTCCTGCCTACAGACACTCTGTATGAGTCCTGCCTACAGACACTCTGTTTGAGTCCTGCCTACAGACACTCTGTTTGAGTCCTGCCTACAGACACTCTGTATGAGTCCTGCCTACAGACACTCTGTATGAGTCCTGCCTACAGACACTCTGTTTGAGTCCTGCCTACAGACACTCTGTTTGAGTCCTGCCTACAGACACTCTGTTTGAGTCCTGCCTACAGACACTCTGTTTGAGTCCTGCCTACAGACACTCTGTATGAGTCCTGCCTACAGACACTCTGTATGAGTCCTGCCTACAGACACTCTGTTTGAGTCCTGCCTACAGACACTCTGTATGAGTCCTGCCTACAGACACTCTGTTTGAGTCCTGCCTACAGACACTCTGTTTGAGTCCTGCCTACAGACACTCTGTTTGAGTCCTGCCTACAGACACTCTGTATGAGTCCTGCCTACAGACACTCTGTATGAGTCCTGCCTACAGACACTCTGTTTGAGTCCTGCCTACAGACACTCTGTTTGAGTCCTGCCTACAGACACTCTGTTTGAGTCCTGCCTACAGACACTCTGTTTGAGTCCTGCCTACAGACACTCTGTATGAGTCCTGCCTACAGACACTGTTTGAGTCCTGCCTACAGACACTCTGTATGAGTCCTGAATACATCACTTCATCTCTAATCTGTAGTCAAAGCAGATATAATAATAATAATAATATAATATCTGTCTTCAGGTTCATCTTCTCTCTAAATCTCAAGTTTTATTCTTCAGTCGAACTTCTTCAAGTCTCTGATGGGATTCAGTGTCAGACCGGCTGAACACACAGAGGAGCTGTATATACATATCTATATCTATCTATATCTCTGTATATATATATATATATATATATATATGTCTATATCTATAGATATATATATCTATAGATAGATATAGATATAGACATATCTATATCTATATCTCTGTATGTATATATATATATCTATATCTATATATATAGATATAGACATATCTATCTATGTCTATATCTCTGTATATATAGATAGATATGTATATATAGATAGATATAGATATGTATATAGATATGTATATATAGATAGATATGTATATATAGATATAGATAGATATGTATATATATGTATATATAGATAGATATAGATATGTATATAGATATGTATATATAGATAGATATGTATATATAGATAGATATAGATATGTATATAGATATGTATATATAGATAGATATGTATATATAGATAGATATGTATATAGATATGTATATATAGATATAGATATGTATATATATATGTATATATAGATATAGATAGATATCTATATATATATATAGATATAGATAGATATGTATATATATATGTATATATAGATAGATATGTATATATATATGTATATATAGATATGTATATATATATGTATATATAGATAGATATAGATATGTATATATATATGTATATATAGATATAGATAGATATAGATATGTATATATATATGTATATATAGATAGATATAGATATGTATATAGATATGTATATATAGATATAGATAGATATAGATATGTATATATATATGTATATATAGATATAGATATGTATAGATATGTATATATAGATATAGATAGATATAGATATGTATATATATATGTATATATAGATAGATATAGATATGTATATAGATATGTATATATAGATATAGATAGATATAGATATGTATATAGATATGTATATATAGATAGATATAGATATGTATATAGATATGTATATGTAGATATAGATAGATATGTATATAGATATGTATATATGTATATATATATGTATATATAGATATAGATAGATATGTATATAGATATGTATATATAGATATAGATAGATATGTATATATAGATAGATATAGATATGTATATAGATATGTATATATAGATATAGATAGATATGTATATAGATATGTATATATAGATAGATATAGATATGTATATAGATATGTATATAGATATAGATAGATATGTATATAGATATGTATATATAGATATAGATATGTATATATAGATATAGATAGATATGTATATATAGATAGATATAGATATGTATATAGATATGTATATATAGATATAGATAGATATAGATATGTATATATAGATAGATATAGATATGTATATAGATATGTATATATAGATATAGATAGATATGTATATATAGAGATATAGATATAGATATGTATATAGATATGTATATATAGATATAGATAGATATAGATATGTATATATATATGTATATATAGATATAGATAGATATAGATATGTATATAGATATGTATATATAGATATAGATAGATATAGATATGTATATATATATAGATAGATATAGATATGTATATAGATATGTATATATATATAGATAGATATGTATATAGATATGTATATATAGATATAGATAGATATGTATATATAGATAGATATAGATATGTATATAGATATGTATATATAGATATAGATAGATATGTATATAGATATGTATATATAGATAGATATAGATATGTATATAGATATGTATATATAGATATAGATAGATATGTATATAGATATGTATATATAGATATAGATATGTATATAGATATGTATATATAGATATAGATATGTATATATAGATATAGATATAGATATGTATATAGATATGTATATATAGATATAGATATAGATATGTATATAGATATGTATATATAGATATAGATATGTATATAGATATGTATATATAGATATAGATATAGATATGTATATAGATATGTATATATAGATATAGATATGTATATAGATATGTATATATAGATATAGATATGTATATATAGATATAGATATAGATATGTATATAGATATGTATATATAGATATAGATATAGATATGTATATAGATATGTATATATAGATATAGATATGTATGTATATAGATATGTATATATAGATATAGATATGTATATATAGATATAGATATAGATATGTATATAGATATGTATATATAGATATAGATATAGATATGTATATAGATATGTATATATAGATATAGATATGTATATATAGATATAGATATAGATATGTATATAGATATGTATATATAGATATAGATATAGATATGTATATAGATATGTATATATAGATATAGATATGTATGTATATAGAGCTCAGCTCCTCGTATCTAGCGGCTGGTTCTGTAGAACAGAACATACTGAATCTCTCCATGTCCTCATTCATCTGTTCCTAAAGACAGGAGAGGGAATCCACCGGAACAGAACCAGCCGCTAGCTAGACTCAACCGAGCTGTGTAGCGGCTGGTTCTGTAGAACCCGGTCCGGTCCGGTCCGGTTCGTTAGTCCTCCGTCGGGTTCTGTACTTTAAACAATATGAAGGTAGTTTGTCCTTCATTAATCTCACCACTCAACTAAACACTAAACACTAAACCATGATAACATTAAACCAGTAAACCACTGTAACATGATAACATGATAACATGATAACACTGTAACATTAGAACATTAAACCAGTAAACCAGTGTAACGTTAATGATGTTAATGATGTTAATGATGTTATAGTGTTATAGGGTTATATCGTTATAGTGATGACCTCTCTCCTCTCACCTTCTTCAGCAGCCCGGACATCTTTCCTCAAACACACTGACACTTCCGGCCAACAAATATGACGTCAACAATGTTTGGGTACTGGATAGCTGATCTATATACAGAATATATAATATATATACACACATATACACATATATACAGTATATATAACCCATTTACTGCCTTTATATACATATATACAGTATATATAATACATTTACTGTCTTTATATATCTATATACAGAATATATAACCCATTTACTGTCTTTATATATATATATATAGAATATATAATACATTTACTGTCTTTATATACATATATAGAGTATATATAACCCATTTACTGTCTTTATATACATATATACAGTATATATAACACATTTACTGTCTTTATATACATATATACAGAATATATAATACATTTACTGCCTTTATATATATATACAGTATATATAACACATTTACTGTCTTTATATATATATATATACAGTATATATAACCCATTTACTGTCTTTATATATATATATATACAGTATATATAACCCATTTACTGTCTTTATATATATATATACAGTATATATAATACATTTACTGCCTTTATATATATATACAGTATATATAACACATTTACTGTCTTTATATACATATATACACTATATATAATACATTTACTGTCTTTATATACATATATACAGTATATATAACACATTTACTGTTTTTATATACATATATACAGTATATATAACACATTTACTGTCTTTATATACATATATACAGTATATATAATACATTTACTGCCTTTATATATATATATATACAGTATATATAACACATTTACTGCCTTTATATATATATATACAGTATATATAATACATTTACTGCCTTTATATACATATATATACAGTATATATAACACATTTACTGCCTTTATATATATATATACAGTATATATAATATATATACACACATATACACATATATACAGTATATATAACCCATTTACTGCCTTTATATACATATATACAGAATATATAATACATTTACTGCCTTTATATACATATATACAGAATATATAATATATATACACACATATACACATATATACAGTATATATAACCCATTTACTGCCTTTATATACATATATACAGAATATATAACACATTTACTGTCTTTATATACATATATACAGTATATATAACCCATTTACTGTCTTTATATATATATATATAGAATATATAATACATTTACTGTCTTTATATATCTATATACAGAATATATAACCCATTTACTGTCTTTATATATATATATATAGAATATATAATACATTTACTGTCTTTATATACATATATACAGTATATATAACCCATTTACTGCCTTTATATACATATATACAGAATATATAACACATTTACTGTCTTTATATACATATATACAGTATATATAACCCATTTACTGCCTTTATATACATATATACAGTATATATAACACATTTACTGTCTTTATATATATATATACAGTATATATAATACATTTACTGCCTTTATATATATATACAGTATATATCACACATTTACTGCCTTTATATATATATATACAGTATATATAACACATTTACTGTCTTTATATATATATATACAGTATATATAATACATTTACTGCCTTTATATATATATACAGTATATATAACACATTTACTGCCTTTATATATATATATATACAGTATATATAATACATTTACTGCCTTTATATATATACACAGTATATATAACACATTTACTGTCTTTATATACATATATACACTATATATAATACATTTACTGTCTTTATATACATATATACAGTATATATAACACATTTACTGTCTTTATATACATATATACAGTATATATAACACATTTACTGTCTTTATATACATATATATACAGTATATATAACACATTTACTGCCTTTATATATATATATACAGTATATATAACACATTTACTGTCTTTATATACATATATACAGTATATACAATACATTTACTGCCTTTATATACATATATATACAGTATATATAACACATTTACTGCCTTTATATATATATATACAGTATATATAATATATATACACACATATACACATATATACAGTATATATAACCCATTTACTGCCTTTATATACATATATACAGAATATATAATACATTTACTGCCTTTATATACATATATACAGAATATATAATATATATACACACATATACACATATATACAGTATATATAACCCATTTACTGTCTTTATATATATATATACAGTATATATAATACATTTACTGTCTTTATATACATATATACAGTATATATAATACATTTACTGCCTTTATATACATATATATACAGTATATATAACACATTTACTGCCTTTATATATATATATACAGTATATATAACACATTTACTGCCTTTATATATATATATACAGTATATATAATACATTTACTGCCTTTATATATATATACAGTATATATAACACATTTACTGTCTTTATATACATATATACAGTATATATAATACATTTACTGCCTTTATATACATATATATACAGTATATATAACACATTTACTGCCTTTATATATATATATACAGTATATATAACACATTTACTGCCTTTATATATATATACAGTATATATAATACATTTACTGCCTTTATATATATATACAGTATATATAACACATTTACTGCCTTTATATATATATATACAGTATATATAATACATTTACTGTCTTTATATACATATATACAGTATATATAACACATTTACTGCCTTTATATATATATATATACAGTATATATAACACATTTACTGCCTTTATATATATATATATACAGAATATATAACACATTTACTGCCTTTATATATATATATATATATACAGTATATATAACACATTTACTGCCTTTATATATATATACACTATATATAACATATTTACTGCCTTTATATATATATATACAGTATATATAACACATTTGCTGCCTTTATATATATATAGATATATACAGTATATATAATACATTTACTGCCTTCATATATATATATACAGTATATATAATACATTTACTGCCTTTATATATATATATACAGTATATATAATACATTTACTGTCTTTATATATATATATACAGTATATATAATACATTTACTGCCTTTATATATACATATATATATATATACAGTATATATAATACATTTACTGCCTTTATATATATATATACAGTATATATAATACATTTACTGCCTTTATATATATATATACAGTATATATAATACATTTACTGCCTTTATATATATATATATATATATACAGTATATATAATACATTTACTGCCTTTATATATATATATATACAGTATATATAATACATTTACTGCCTTTATATACAGAATATACAGTATATATAACACATTTACTGCCTTTATATATATATATACAGTATATATAATACATTTACTGCCTTTATATATATATACAGTATATATAACACATTTACTGCCTTTATATATATATATACAGTATATATAATACATTTACTGCCTTTATATATATATATACAGTATATATAATACATTTACTGCCTTTATATATATATATACAGTATATATAATACATTTACTGCCTTTATATACATATATACAGTATATATAATACATTTACTGTCTTTATATATATATACAGTATATATAACACATTTACTGCCTTTATATATATATATACAGTATATATAACACATTTACTGTCTTTATATACATATATACAGAATATATAACACATTTACTGTCTTTATATATCTATATACAGTATATATAACACATTTACTGTCTTTAAATATATATATACAGTATATATAATACATTTACTGCCTTTATATATATATATACAGTATATATAATACATTTACTGTCTTTATATACATATATACAGTATATATAACACATTTACTGCCTTTATATATATATATATATACAGTATATATAATACATTTACTGCCTTTATATATATCTATATACAGTATATATAACACATTTACTGCCTTTATATATATATATACAGTATATATAATACATTTACTGCCTTTATATATATATACAGTATATATAACACATTTACTGTCTTTATATACATATATACAGTATATATAATACATTTACTGTCTTTATATATCTATATACAGTATATATAACACATTTACTGTCTTTAAATATATATATACAGTATATATAATACATTTACTGCCTTTATATATATATATACAGTATATATAATACATTTACTGCCTTTATATATATATATACAGTATATATAATACATTTACTGCCTTTATATACATATATACAGTATATATAATACATTTACTGTCTTTATATATATATACAGTATATATAATACATTTACTGCCTTTATATACATATATACAGTATATATAATACATTTACTGCCTTTATATATATATATACAGTATATATAACACATTTACTGCCTTTATATACATATATACAGTATATATAATACATTTACTGCCTTTATATATATATACAGTATATATAATACATTTACTGCCTTTATATATATATATATATATATATACAGTATATATAATACATTTACTGCCTTTATATACATATATACAGTATATATAATACATTTACTGCCTTTATATATATATATACAGTATATATAATACATTTACTGCCTCTATATACATATATACAGTATATATAATACATTTACTGCCTTTATATATATATACAGTATATATAATACATTTACTGCCTTTATATACATATATACAGTATATATAACACATTTACTGTCTTTATATACATGTATACAGTATATATAATACATTTACTGCCTTTATATACATATATACAGTATATATAACACATTTACTGCCTTTATATACATATATACAGTATATATAATACATTTACTGCCTTTATATACATATATACAGTATATATAACACATTTACTGCCTTTATATATATATACAGTATATATAACACATTTACTGCCTTTATATATATATATACAGAATATATAACACATTTACTGCCTTTATATATATATATATATATACAGTATATATAACACATTTACTGCCTTTATATATATATACACTATATATAACATATTTACTGCCTTTATATATATATATACAGTATATATAACACATTTGCTGCCTTTATATATATATAGATATATACAGTATATATAATACATTTACTGCCTTCATATATATATATACAGTATATATAATACATTTACTGCCTTTATATATATATATACAGTATATATAATACATTTACTGTCTTTATATATATATATACAGTATATATAATACATTTACTGCCTTTATATATACATATATATATATATACAGTATATATAATACATTTACTGCCTTTATATATATATATACAGTATATATAATACATTTACTGCCTTTATATATATATATACAGTATATATAATACATTTACTGCCTTTATATATATATATATATATATATACAGTATATATAATACATTTACTGCCTTTATATATATATATATACAGTATATATAATACATTTACTGCCTTTATATACAGAATATACAGTATATATAACACATTTACTGCCTTTATATATATATATACAGTATATATAATACATTTACTGCCTTTATATATATATACAGTATATATAACACATTTACTGCCTTTATATATATATATACAGTATATATAATACATTTACTGCCTTTATATATATATATACAGTATATATAATACATTTACTGCCTTTATATATATATATACAGTATATATAACACACTTTACTGTCCTTTATATACATATATACAGTATATATAATACATTTACTGTCTTTATATATATATACAGTATATATAACACATTTACTGCCTTTATATATATATACACAGTATATATAACACATTTACTGTCTTTATATACATATATACAGAATATATAACACATTTACTGTCTTTATATATCTATATACAGTATATATAACACATTTACTGTCTTTAAATATATATACAGTATATATAATACATTTACTGCCTTTATATATATATATACAGTATATATAATACATTTACTGTCTTTATATACATATATACAGTATATATAACACATTTACTGCCTTTATATATATATATATACAGTATATATAATACATTTACTGCCTTTATATATATCTATATACAGTATATATAACACATTTACTGCCTTTATATATATATATACAGTATATATAATACATTTACTGCCTTTATATATATATACAGTATATATAACACATTTACTGTCTTTATATACATATATACAGTATATATAATACATTTACTGTCTTTATATATCTATATACAGTATATATAATACATTTACTGCCTTTATATATACATATATATATATATACAGTATATATAATACATTTACTGCCTTTATATATATATATACAGTATATATAATACATTTACTGCCTTTATATATATATATACAGTATATATAATACATTTACTGCCTTTATATATATATATATATATATATACAGTATATATAATACATTTACTGCCTTTATATATATATATATACAGTATATATAATACATTTACTGCCTTTATATACAGAATATACAGTATATATAACACATTTACTGCCTTTATATATATATATACAGTATATATAATACATTTACTGCCTTTATATATATATACAGTATATATAACACATTTACTGCCTTTATATATATATATACAGTATATATAATACATTTACTGCCTTTATATATATATATACAGTATATATAATACATTTACTGCCTTTATATATATATATACAGTATATATAATACATTTACTGCCTTTATATACATATATACAGTATATATAATACATTTACTGTCTTTATATATATATACAGTATATATAACACATTTACTGCCTTTATATATATATACACAGTATATATAACACATTTACTGTCTTTATATACATATATACAGAATATATAACACATTTACTGTCTTTATATATCTATATACAGTATATATAACACATTTACTGTCTTTAAATATATATATACAGTATATATAATACATTTACTGCCTTTATATATATATATACAGTATATATAATACATTTACTGTCTTTATATACATATATACAGTATATATAACACATTTACTGCCTTTATATATATATATATACAGTATATATAATACATTTACTGCCTTTATATATATCTATATACAGTATATATAACACATTTACTGCCTTTATATATATATATACAGTATATATAATACATTTACTGCCTTTATATATATATACAGTATATATAACACATTTACTGTCTTTATATACATATATACAGTATATATAATACATTTACTGTCTTTATATATCTATATACAGTATATATAACACATTTACTGTCTTTAAATATATATATACAGTATATATAATACATTTACTGCCTTTATATATATATATACAGTATATATAATACATTTACTGCCTTTATATATATATATACAGTATATATAATACATTTACTGCCTTTATATACATATATACAGTATATATAATACATTTACTGTCTTTATATATATACAGTATATATAATACATTTACTGCCTTTATATACATATATACAGTATATATAATACATTTACTGCCTTTATATATATATATACAGTATATATAATACATTTACTGCCTTTATATACATATATACAGTATATATAATACATTTACTGCCTTTATATATATATACAGTATATATAATACATTTACTGCCTTTATATATATATATATATATATATACAGTATATATAATACATTTACTGCCTTTATATACATATATACAGTATATATAATACATTTACTGCCTTTATATATATATATACAGTATATATAATACATTTACTGCCTTTATATATATATATACAGTATATATAATACATTTACTGCCTTTATATACATATATACAGTATATATAATACATTTACTGTCTTTATATATATATACAGTATATATAACACATTTACTGCCTTTATATATATATATACAGTATATATAACACATTTACTGTCTTTATATACATATATACAGAATATATAACACATTTACTGTCTTTATATATCTATATACAGTATATATAACACATTTACTGTCTTTAAATATATATATACAGTATATATAATACATTTACTGCCTTTATATATATATATACAGTATATATAATACATTTACTGTCTTTATATACATATATACAGTATATATAACACATTTACTGCCTTTATATATATATATATATACAGTATATATAATACATTTACTGCCTTTATATATATCTATATACAGTATATATAACACATTTACTGCCTTTATATATATATATACAGTATATATAATACATTTACTGCCTTTATATATATATACAGTATATATAACACATTTACTGTCTTTATATACATATATACAGTATATATAATACATTTACTGTCTTTATATATCTATATACAGTATATATAACACATTTACTGTCTTTAAATATATATATACAGTATATATAATACATTTACTGCCTTTATATATATATATACAGTATATATAATACATTTACTGCCTTTATATATATATATACAGTATATATAATACATTTACTGCCTTTATATACATATATACAGTATATATAATACATTTACTGTCTTTATATATATATACAGTATATATAATACATTTACTGCCTTTATATACATATATACAGTATATATAATACATTTACTGCCTTTATATATATATATACAGTATATATAACACATTTACTGCCTTTATATACATATATACAGTATATATAATACATTTACTGCCTTTATATATATATACAGTATATATAATACATTTACTGCCTTTATATATATATATATATATATATACAGTATATATAATACATTTACTGCCTTTATATACATATATACAGTATATATAATACATTTACTGCCTTTATATATATATATACAGTATATATAATACATTTACTGCCTCTATATACATATATACAGTATATATAATACATTTACTGCCTTTATATATATATACAGTATATATAATACATTTACTGCCTTTATATACATATATACAGTATATATAACACATTTACTGTCTTTATATACATGTATACAGTATATATAATACATTTACTGCCTTTATATACATATATACAGTATATATAACACATTTACTGCCTTTATATACATATATACAGTATATATAATACATTTACTGCCTTTATATACATATATACAGTATATATAACACATTTACTGCCTTTATATATATATACAGTATATATAACACATTTACTGCCTTTATATATATATATACAGAATATATAACACATTTACTGCCTTTATATATATATATATATATACAGTATATATAACACATTTACTGCCTTTATATATATATACACTATATATAACATATTTACTGCCTTTATATATATATATACAGTATATATAACACATTTGCTGCCTTTATATATATATAGATATATACAGTATATATAATACATTTACTGCCTTCATATATATATATACAGTATATATAATACATTTACTGCCTTTATATATATATATACAGTATATATAATACATTTACTGTCTTTATATATATATATACAGTATATATAATACATTTACTGCCTTTATATATACATATATATATATATACAGTATATATAATACATTTACTGCCTTTATATATAGATATACAGTATATATAATACATTTACTGCCTTTATATATATATATACAGTATATATAATACATTTACTGCCTTTATATATATATATATATATATATACAGTATATATAATACATTTACTGCCTATATATATATATATACAGTATATATAATACATTTACTGCCTTTATATACAGAATATACAGTATATATAACACATTTACTGCCTTTATATATATATATACAGTATATATAATACATTTACTGCCTTTATATATATATACAGTATATATAACACATTTACTGCCTTTATATATATATATACAGTATATATAATACATTTACTGCCTTTATATATATATATACAGTATATATAATACATTTACTGCCTTTATATATATATATACAGTATATATAATACATTTACTGCCTTTATATACATATATACAGTATATATAATACATTTACTGTCTTTATATATATATACAGTATATATAACACATTTACTGCCTTTATATATATATACACAGTATATATAACACATTTACTGTCTTTATATACATATATACAGAATATATAACACATTTACTGTCTTTATATATCTATATACAGTATATATAACACATTTACTGTCTTTAAATATATATATACAGTATATATAATACATTTACTGCCTTTATATATATATATACAGTATATATAATACATTTACTGTCTTTATATACATATATACAGTATATATAACACATTTACTGCCTTTATATATATATATATACAGTATATATAATACATTTACTGCCTTTATATATATCTATATACAGTATATATAACACATTTACTGCCTTTATATATATATATACAGTATATATAATACATTTACTGCCTTTATATATATATACAGTATATATAACACATTTACTGTCTTTATATACATATATACAGTATATATAATACATTTACTGTCTTTATATATCTATATACAGTATATATAACACATTTACTGTCTTTAAATATATATATACAGTATATATAATACATTTACTGCCTTTATATATATATATACAGTATATATAATACATTTACTGCCTTTATATATATATATACAGTATATATAATACATTTACTGCCTTTATATACATATATACAGTATATATAATACATTTACTGTCTTTATATATATATACAGTATATATAATACATTTACTGCCTTTATATACATATATACAGTATATATAATACATTTACTGCCTTTATATATATATATACAGTATATATAATACATTTACTGCCTTTATATACATATATACAGTATATATAATACATTTACTGCCTTTATATATATATACAGTATATATAATACATTTACTGCCTTTATATTTATATATATATATATATACAGTATATATAATACATTTACTGCCTTTATATACATATATACAGTATATATAATACATTTACTGCCTTTATATATATATATACAGTATATATAATACATTTACTGCCTCTATATACATATATACAGTATATATAATACATTTACTGCCTTTATATATATATACAGTATATATAATACATTTACTGCCTTTATATACATATATACAGTATATATAACACATTTACTGTCTTTATATACATGTATACAGTATATATAATACATTTACTGCCTTTATATACATATATACAGTATATATAACACATTTACTGCCTTTATATACATATATACAGTATATATAATACATTTACTGCCTTTATATACATATATACAGTATATATAACACATTTACTGCCTTTATATATATATACAGTATATATAACACATTTACTGCCTTTATATATATATATACAGAATATATAACACATTTACTGCCTTTATATATATATATATATATACAGTATATATAACACATTTACTGCCTTTATATATATATACACTATATATAACATATTTACTGCCTTTATATATATATATACAGTATATATAACACATTTGCTGCCTTTATATATATATAGATATATACAGTATATATAATACATTTACTGCCTTCATATATATATATACAGTATATATAATACATTTACTGCCTTTATATATATATATACAGTATATATAATACATTTACTGTCTTTATATATATATATACAGTATATATAATACATTTACTGCCTTTATATATACATATATATATATATACAGTATATATAATACATTTACTGCCTTTATATATATATATACAGTATATATAATACATTTACTGCCTTTATATATATATATACAGTATATATAATACATTTACTGCCTTTATATATATATATATATATATATATACAGTATATATAATACATTTACTGCCTTTATATATATATATATACAGTATATATAATACATTTACTGCCTTTATATACAGAATATACAGTATATATAATACATTTACTGCCTTTATATACAGAATATACATTTATATATATGTTTATATACTGAATATACATTTATACAAACATATATATACAAACATATATATATACACATATATTTAAATATATATATACATATATAAAAATATATATATATATAAATATAGACTGTATATATGTATGTATATATATATACATATACACACAGTATATATACACATATATATATACACACATATATATGTGTGTATATATATATATATACACACATATATATACAGTATATATATGCATACATATATATACTGTATATATATATGTTAAATATATAAATATATACTGTATATTTACATGTATATATATATATACATACACAGTATATATATATAAATATAATATATATACACATATACACAGTATATGTGTGTATATATACTGTGTGTATATGTGTGTATATATATATATACATACACATACTGTGTGTATATATATATGTATGATTAATGTGATTAATGTGAGCTCTGTGGGTTGACCTGAGGAGGAACCAGAGTTTCATACTGACTCTCTCTCTCTCCCAGCAGCACGGCGCCCTCTGCTGCCGGTCAGCGGAACCACAGGAGACACCTTCAGTAGTTTTATCATTAACACGGACTGTAGAGAGCTGACAGTAAACACGTCACACTAGAGAGCTGTCAGTAAACACGTCAAACTGTAGAGAGCTGTCAGTAAACACGTCAAACTGTAGAGAGCTGTCAGTAAACACGTCACACTAGAGAGCTGACAGTAAACACGTCACACTAGAGAGCGGACAGTAAACACGTCACACTAGAGAGCGGACAGTAAACACGTCACAGTAGAGAGCTGGCAGTAAACACGTCACAGTAGAGAGCTGGCAGTAAACACGTCACACTAGAGAGCTGACAGTAAACACGTCACACTAGAGAGCGGACAGTAAACACGTCACACTAGAGAGCTGGCAGTAAACACGTCACAGTAGAGAGCTGGCAGTAAACACGTCACAGTAGAGAGCTGGCAGTAAACACGTCACAGTAGAGAGCTGGCAGTAAACACGTCACAGTAGAGAGCTGACAGTAAACACGTCACAGTAGAGAGCTGACAGTAAACACGTCACACTAGAGAGCGGACAGTAAACACGTCACACTAGAGAGCGGACAGTAAACACGTCACACTGAGGGAAGGTTGTAAAAGTTTAATGACATCAGAGCGGACAGTAAACACGTCACACTGAGGGAAGGTTGTAAAAGTTTAATGACATCAGAACAATGCCAGCTATCTGCACATCATGACCGATATTATCAGTCTTTAAAACATCATTTTTAAAAATGTCTGACAGAAAAAAAGACATCTATCTACAATACAGTAAAAAATTAAAAGTATAAAAATATATTACAAATCTCAAGTATTTACAAAGACAGCTTCTCTACACGCGTCTAACTGTCTAACAGTCACACTGGTGTCAGTTCGTTCTCAGTCTACTAACTAGCTTCATCTCTTCTACAGGACCGGACCTCTGGAAACATCTCCTCTACAGAACATCTGGAAACTCATTATCTCCTCTACAGGCCCTTTGGAAACATCTCCTCTACAGAACATCTGGAAACTCATCATCTCCTCTACAGAACATCTGGAAACTCAGCATCTACTGCACTCAGCACGGGAGGCCTCACAGCTAAACTCCCAGCATCCTCTGGGAGACGGAGGAGGAGGGGAGATGAAAGGTTGGATTAGCAGGAAGTGACAGTGGAGTTCCTCTGGAGGAGGTCAGAAGAACATCCTGGAGGGAAAAGAGAGAGGTGTTATTACAACATCACAACAACAACATCACAACCACACACACACTCAACACCCACCCACCTGTAGATGTTGGGGTCCAGCAGCACGGCGGTGTCTGTGGGGAGCTTGGAGAGGTGAACCACCTGAGTCTTCTGCTGCAGTCGGTCACTCTCATTCACCCAAACATCTGGAAGTCTGACACACAGTGAAGAACACATTTACATATCTGGCAGTCTGACACACAGCGAAGAACACATTTACACATCTGGAAGTCTGACACACAGTGAAGAACACATTTACACATCTGGAAGTCTGACACACAGCGAAGAACACATTTACACATCTGGAAGTCTGACACACAGTGAAGAACACATTTACACATCTGGAAGTCTGACACAGTGAGGAACACATTTACACATCTGGAAGTCTGACAGTGAAGAACACATTTACACATCTGGCAGTCTGACAGTGAGGAACACATTTACACATCTGGAAGTCTGACACACAGTGGAGAACACATTTACACATCTGGCAGTCTGACACAGTGAGGAAGACATTTACACATCTGGCAGTCTGACACAGCGAAGAACACATTTACACATCTGGCAGTCTGGCAGTGAGGAACACATTTACACATCTGGCAGTCTGGCAGTGAGGAACACATTTACACATCTGGCAGGGACCAAAGAAACGGACACCAAGCTGCTCCTCTGAGTTTTGCTCAGCTTTCCATTTAATTTTTAATATTTCTTTTAGCCATTTAACTGATAATTCTTATTTTCGGTTAACGGTTATTATAATAATAATAATTCTAAAGGTCTCCATGAGAGAGTGATGACAGGAGGAGGAGCAGGTCTTACATGTCTTCAGGTGTCCAGTGCAACAAGACCTTCACTTTCCCAGAGTCCTCCTTCCTCCTGGCTATTACCTGAACACACAAACACACAAGTAACGCTCTGCTGCACAGAATGACATCACTTCCTGCACTGGCTAACATGTGTGTGTGCGTGTGTGTGTGTCTGTGTGTGTGCGTGTGAGCCCACCGTGCTGTGGAAGACCACACTGTGTCCGTTTCCCAGACTCTCGATGTGTGTTGCCAGGTTGAGGCAGATGGCTCGATGGCGGATGGCGTCCATAGTTTGAGCGTCAAAGAAGTCGTGAGGTCGGGCTGAAAATAAAAACAAGAGTTTGCGGTTACGGGGCATTTAACCATATATATATATATATATATATATATATAACCACGTAACCAGGCTTATATATAACAAGAAGACAAACCACAGTGACATGTGTGTGTGTGTGTGTGTGTGTGTGTGTGTGTGTGTGTGTGTGTGTGCGTGTGCGTGCGTGTGTGCGTGTGCACGTACGGAGGGAGCGTCGGTGTTTGTTCTTCAGTTTCCTCCTCTTGTTGAGGCCGGCCTTGGACGGAGACTCCTCCTTCACTCGGCCCTGGTTGGACAGTTTGGATGAACTCTGGGAGCTGAAGTGCGTCGGGACGTGACGGGCCAGCCCCCCCTGAGACGCAAACGTGGCGTTGCAGCCCCCGACCACACACTGCAGGAGCACACAGCACGTACACCGTTACATACAGAGTGATGTGAGGAGTGTGTGTGTGATGTGAGGAGTGTGTAGAGTGTGTAGTCACCTTGAAGGGCTTGTCTCCGCTGTGGGTCAGCATGTGTCTCTGCAGCCAGCTCTGACTGGTGGACGGAGTGTTGTACACCTTACAGCCCTTCCACAGACACACAAACACCTGTATGACACAAACACGCACACACACAGGTCAACACACAGACAGAGTAGTACTAGTAGTACTAGTAGTGGTGGTATTAGTAGTAGTAGTAGTGGTGGTGGTGGTATTAGTGGTAGTGGTGGTATTAGTAGTAGTAGTAGTGGTGGTGGTGGTATTAGTGGTAGTGGTGGTATTAGTAGTAGTAGTAGTGGTGGTGGTGGTATTAGTGGTAGTGGTGGTATTAGTAGTAGTAGTAGTGGTAGTGGTGGTATTAGTAGTAGTAGTAGTGGTGGTGGTGGTATTATTAGTGGTGGTAGTAGTAGTAGTAGTAGTGCTAGTAGTGGTGGTGGTATTATTAGTGGATGGACTTGGACTTATATAGCGCTTTTCTAGTCTTCCGACCACTCAAAGCGCTTTACACTACATGTCAGTATTCACCCATTCACACACACATTCATACACTGATGGCAGAGGGTACTAAGGTGCCAACTTTGCCCATCAGGATTTAATCTAAATACTCATTCACACACCGATGGCTCTGCCTCCGGGAGCAATTTAGGGTTAAGTGTCTTGCTCAAGGACATATCGACATGTGACCCGGAGCAGCCGGGGATCGAACCACCGACCTTCCGATTGGTGGACAACCTGCTCTACCCTCTGAGCCACAGACGCCCATAGTAGTAGTAGTAGTAGTAGTAGTAGTAGTGGTAGTAGTAGTAGTAGTAGTAGTGGTAGTAGTGCTAGTAGTGGTGGTGGTAGTAGTAGTAGTAGTAGTAGTAGTAGTAGTGGTGGTGGTGGTATTAGTGGTGGTGGTGGTGGTGGTATTAGTGGTGGTGGTGGTATTATTATTAGTAGTAGTAGTAGTGGTGGTGGTGGTGGTATTAGAAGTGGTGGTGGTATTAGTAGTAGTGGTGGTGGTGGTGGTGGTGGTATTAGAAGTGGTGGTGGTATTAGTAGTAGTAGTGGTGGTGGTGGTGGTGGTGGTGGTGGTATTAGTAGTGGTGGTGGTATTAGTAGTAGTAGTGGTGGTGGTGGTGGTGGTGGTGGTATTAGTGGTGGTGGTGGTGGTGGTATTAGTAGTAGTAGTGGTGGTGGTGGTGGTGGTATTAGAAGTGGTGGTGGTATTAGTAGTAGTAGTGGTGGTGGTGGTGGTGGTGGTGGTGGTATTAGTAGTGGTGGTGGTATTAGTAGTAGTAGTGGTGGTGGTGGTGGTGGTGGTGGTATTAGTGGTGGTGGTGGTGGTGGTATTAGTAGTAGTAGTGGTGGTGGTGGTGGTGGTATTAGAAGTGGTGGTGGTATTAGTAGTAGTAGTGGTGGTGGTGGTGGTGGTGGTGGTGGTATTAGTAGTGGTGGTGGTATTAGTAGTAGTAGTGGTGGTGGTGGTGTGGTGGTGGTATTAGAAGTGGTGGTGGTATTAGTAGTAGTAGTGGTGGTGGTGGTGGTGGTGGTGGTATTAGTAGTGGTGGTGGTATTAGTAGTAGTAGTGGTGGTGGTGGTGGTGGTGGTGGTGGTATTAGTGGTGGTGGTGGTGGTGGTATTAGTAGTAGTAGTGGTGGTGGTGGTGGTGGTATTAGAAGTGGTGGTGGTATTAGTAGTAGTAGTGGTGGTGGTGGTGGTGGTGGTGGTGGTATTAGTAGTGGTGGTGGTATTAGTAGTAGTAGTGGTGGTGGTGGTGGTGGTGGTGGTATTAGTGGTGGTGGTGGTATTAGTAGTGGTGGTGGTATTAGTAGTAGTAGTGGTGGTGGTGGTGGTGGTGGTGTATTAGTGGTGGTGGTATTAGTAGTGGTGGTGGTATTAGTAGTAGTGGTGGTGGTGGTGGTGGTGGTATTAGTAGTGGTGGTGGTATTAGTAGTAGTGGTGGTGGTGGTGGTGGTGGTGGTGGTGGTATTAGTAGTGGTGGTGGTGGTGGTATTAGTGGTGGTGGCGGTATTAGAAGTGGTGGTGGTATTAGTAGTAGTAGTGGTGGTGGTGGTGGTGGTGGTGGTGGTGGTATTAGTAGTAGTAGTGGTGGTGGTGGTGGTATTAGTAGTAGTAGTGGTGGTGGTGGTGGTATTAGTAGTGGTGGTGGTGGTGGTATTAGTGGTGGTGGCGGTATTAGAAGTGGTGGTGGTATTAGTAGTAGTAGTGGTGGTGGTGGTGGTGGTGGTGGTATTAGTAGTGGTGGTGGTATTAGTAGTAGTAGTGGTGGTGGTGGTGGTGGTGGTATTAGTAGTGGTGGTGGTATTAGTAGTAGTAGTGGTGGTGGTGGTGGTGGTGGTATTAGTGGTGGTGGTGGTATTAGTAGTGGTGGTGGTATTAGTAGTAGTAGTGGTGGTGGTGGTGGTGGTGGTGGTGGTATTAGTAGTGGTGGTGGTGGTGGTGGTGGTATTAGTAGTGGTGGTGGTGGTGGTGGTATTAGTAGTAGTAGTGGTGGTGGTGGTGGTGGTGGTATTAGTAGTAGTAGTGGTGGTGGTGGTGGTGGTATTAGTGGTGGTGGTGGTATTAGTGGTGGTGGTGGTATTAGTAGTAGTAGTGGTGGTGGTGGTGGTGGTGGTGGTGGTGGTATTAGTAGTGGTGGTGGTGGTGGTGGTGGTATTAGTAGTGGTGGTGGTGGTGGTGGTATTAGTAGTGGTGGTGGTGGTGGTGGTATTAGTGGTGGTGGTGGTGGTGGTGGTGGTATTAGTGGTGGTGGTATTAGTGGTGGTGGTGGTGGTGGTATTAGTGGTGGTGGTATTAGTAGTGGTGGTGGTGGTGGTGGTGGTATTAGTGGTGGTGGTGGTATTAGTAGTGGTGGTGGTGGTGGTGGTGGTGGTATTAGTAGTAGTAGTGGTGGTGGTGGTGGTGGTATTAGTAGTGGTGGTGGTGGTGGTGGTGGTATTAGTAGTAGTAGTGGTGGTGGTGGTGGTGGTGGTGGTATTAGTAGTGGTGGTGGTGGTGGTGGTGGTATTAGTAGTAGTAGTGGTGGTGGTGGTGGTGGTGGTGGTGGTATTAGTAGTGGTGGTGGTGGTATTAGTGGTGGTGGTGGTGGTGGTATTAGTGGTGGTGGTGGTGGTGGTGGTGGTGGTGGTGGTGGTGGTATTAGTGGTGGTGGTGGTGGTGGTGGTGGTATTAGTGGTGGTGGTGGTGGTGGTGGTGGTATTAGTGGTGGTATTAGTGGTGGTGGTATTAGTGGTGGTGGTGGTATTAGTAGTGGTGGTGGTGGTGGTGGTGGTATTAGTAGTGGTGGTGGTGGTGGTGGTGGTGGTGGTGGTATTAGTAGTGGTGGTGGTGGTGGTGGTGGTATTAGTAGTGGTGGTGGTGGTGGTGGTATTAGTAGTAGTAGTGGTGGTGGTGGTGGTGGTGGTATTAGTAGTAGTAGTGGTGGTGGTGGTGGTGGTATTAGTGGTGGTGGTGGTATTAGTGGTGGTGGTGGTGGTGGTATTAGTAGTGGTGGTGGTGGTGGTGGTGGTGGTGGTGGTATTAGTAGTGGTGGTGGTGGTGGTGGTGGTATTAGTAGTGGTGGTGGTGGTGGTGGTATTAGTAGTGGTGGTGGTGGTGGTGGTGGTATTAGTAGTAGTAGTGGTGGTGGTGGTGGTGGTGGTATTAGTAGTGGTGGTGGTGGTATTAGTGGTGGTGGTGGTGGTGGTATTAGTGGTGGTGGTGGTGGTGGTGGTGGTGGTGGTGGTGGTGGTGGTGGTATTAGTGGTGGTGGTGGTGGTGGTATTAGTGGTGGTATTAGTGGTGGTGGTATTAGTGGTGGTGGTGGTATTAGTAGTGGTGGTGGTGGTGGTGGTGGTGGTGGTGGTATTAGTAGTGGTGGTGGTGGTGGTGGTATTAGTAGTAGTAGTGGTGGTGGTGGTGGTGGTGGTGGATTAGTAGTGGTGGTGGTGGTGGTGGTGGTATTAGTAGTGGTGGTGGTGGTGGTGGTGGTGGTGGTATTAGTAGTAGTAGTGGTGGTGGTGGTGGTGGTATTAGTAGTAGTAGTGGTGGTGGTGGTGGTGGTGGTGGTATTAGTAGTGGTGGTGGTGGTGGTGGTGGTATTAGTAGTGGTGGTGGTGGTGGTGGTGGTATTAGTGGTGGTGGTGGTGGTGGTGGTATTAGTGGTGGTGGTGGTATTAGTGGTGGTGGTGGTGGTGGTGGTATTAGTGGTGGTATTAGTAGTGGTGGTGGTATTAGTAGTGGTGGTGGTATTAGTAGTGGTGGTGGTGGTGGTGGTATTAGTGGTGGTGGTGGTGGTGGTGGTGGTGGTATTAGTGGTGGTATTAGTAGTGGTGGTGGTATTAGTAGTGGTGGTGGTATTAGTAGTGGTGGTGGTATTAGTAGTGGTGGTGGTATTAGTAGTGGTGGTGGTGGTGGTGGTATTAGTGGTGGTGGTGGTATTAGTGGTGGTGGTATTAGTGGTGGTGGTGGTGGTGGTATTAGTGGTGGTGGTATTAGTAGTGGTGGTGGTGGTGGTGGTGGTATTAGTGGTGGTGGTGGTATTAGTAGTGGTGGTGGTGGTATTAGTAGTGGTGGTGGTGGTGGTGGTGGTGGTATTAGTAGTGGTGGTGGTATTAGTAGTGGTGGTGGTATTAGTAGTGGTGGTGGTGGTGGTGGTATTAGTAGTGGTGGTGGTATTAGTAGTGGTGGTGGTGGTGGTGGTATTAGTGGTGGTGGTGGTGGTGGTGGTGGTATTAGTGGTGGTGGTATTAGTGGTGGTGGTGGTGGTGGTATTAGTGGTGGTGGTATTAGTAGTGGTGGTGGTGGTGGTGGTGGTATTAGTGGTGGTGGTGGTATTAGTAGTGGTGGTGGTGGTGGTGGTGGTGGTATTAGTAGTAGTAGTGGTGGTGGTGGTGGTGGTATTAGTAGTGGTGGTGGTGGTGGTGGTATTAGTAGTGGTGGTGGTGGTGGTGGTGGTATTAGTAGTAGTAGTGGTGGTGGTGGTGGTGGTGGTGGTATTAGTAGTGGTGGTGGTGGTGGTGGTGGTATTAGTAGTAGTAGTGGTGGTGGTGGTGGTGGTGGTGGTGGTATTAGTAGTGGTGGTGGTGGTATTAGTGGTGGTGGTGGTGGTGGTATTAGTGGTGGTGGTGGTGGTGGTGGTGGTGGTGGTGGTGGTGGTGGTGGTGGTATTAGTGGTGGTGGTGGTGGTGGTGGTGGTATTAGTGGTGGTATTAGTGGTGGTGGTATTAGTGGTGGTGGTGGTATTAGTAGTGGTGGTGGTGGTGGTGGTGGTATTAGTAGTGGTGGTGGTGGTGGTGGTGGTGGTATTAGTAGTGGTGGTGGTGGTGGTGGTGGTATTAGTAGTGGTGGTGGTGGTGGTGGTGGTATTAGTAGTGGTGGTGGTGGTGGTGGTGGTGGTGGTGGTATTAGTAGTAGTAGTGGTGGTGGTGGTGGTGGTATTAGTAGTAGTAGTGGTGGTGGTGGTGGTGGTGGTATTAGTAGTGGTGGTGGTGGTGGTGGTGGTATTAGTAGTGGTGGTGGTGGTGGTGGTATTAGTGGTGGTGGTGGTATTAGTGGTGGTGGTGGTGGTGGTGGTATTAGTAGTGGTGGTGGTATTAGTAGTGGTGGTGGTATTAGTAGTGGTGGTGGTGGTGGTGGTATTAGTGGTGGTGGTGGTGGTGGTGGTGGTATTAGTGGTGGTATTAGTAGTGGTGGTGGTATTAGTAGTGGTGGTGGTATTAGTAGTGGTGGTGGTGGTGGTATTAGTGGTGGTGGTGGTATTAGTAGTGGTGGTGGTATTAGTAGTGGTGGTGGTGGTGGTGGTATTAGTGGTGGTGGTGGTGGTGGTGGTGGTATTAGTGGTGGTGGTATTAGTGGTGGTGGTGGTGGTGGTATTAGTGGTGGTGGTATTAGTAGTGGTGGTGGTATTAGTGGTGGTGGTGGTATTAGTAGTGGTGGTGGTGGTATTAGTAGTGGTGGTGGTGGTGGTGGTGGTGGTGGTATTAGTAGTGGTGGTGGTGGTGGTGGTGGTGGTGGTATTAGTGGTGGTGGTGGTATTAGTAGTGGTGGTGGTATTAGTGGTGGTGGTGGTATTAGTAGTGGTGGTGGTGGTGGTGGTGGTGGTATTAGTAGTGGTGGTGGTGGTGGTGGTGGTGGTGGTGGTATTAGTGGTGGTGGTGGTATTAGTAGTGGTGGTGGTATTAGTAGTGGTGGTGGTATTAGTAGTGGTGGTGGTGGTGGTGGTATTAGTAGTGGTGGTGGTATTAGTAGTGGTGGTGGTGGTGGTGGTATTAGTGGTGGTGGTGGTGGTGGTGGTGGTATTAGTGGTGGTGGTATTAGTGGTGGTGGTGGTGGTGGTATTAGTGGTGGTGGTGGTGGTGGTATTAGTGGTGGTGGTGGTGGTGGTGGTGGTGGTGGTGGTGGTGGTGGTGGTGGTGGTATTAGTAGTGGTGGTGGTGGTGGTGGTGGTATTAGTAGTGGTAGTGGTGGTGGTGGTGGTATTAGTAGTAGTAGTAGTGGTGGTGGTGGTGGTGGTGGTGGTGGTGGTGGTGGTGGTATTAGTAGTGGTGGTGGTATTAGTAGTGGTGGTGGTGGTGGTGGTGGTATTAGTAGTGGTAGTGGTGGTGGTGGTGGTATTAGTAGTAGTAGTAGTGGTGGTGGTGGTGGTGGTGGTGGTGGTGGTGGTGGTGGTATTAGTAGTGGTGGTGGTATTAGTAGTGGTGGTGGTATTAGTGGTGGTGGTGGTGGTGGTGGTGGTGGTATTAGTAGTGGTGGTGGTGGTGGTGGTGGTGGTATTAGTAGTGGTGGTGGTGGTGGTGGTGGTGGTATTAGTAGTGGTGGTGGTGGTATTAGTAGTGGTGGTGGTATTAGTAGTGGTGGTGGTATTAGTGGTGGTGGTGGGGAGATTACTGTACATGACGGTGATGTTTAATAGTTGTTTCCAGACAGAGACATTGTCTCCTCCTATATAAAGCTAAGCACATGAAGACACCCGGAGACCAGGCAGTAACCTGAGAGACGGAGACACTGACCCCTCCTCTCTGTCCGTCCACATGTGAGGTCCTGATGTGTTCTGCCAGGTCGGGGCTGCTGAGGAACAGCAGCTGGCAGTGATCCCAGCAGCACGTGTAGCTCAGAGGCTTCACGCCCACCGCCGCCGAGACGCTCCCCGCCACCGCACCGTGACCGTTCAGCATCGCCGGGGTGGAGCGCCCGCTGGACGCCGTGCTCTCCATGTCCATCAGGGTGCTGCTGATACTGGAGGACACAAAGACAGACACAGACAGACACATAGACATTATGACTTTATTATAACAATGACTTTATTATTGTAATATTATGACTGTTTCCAAAACGTTAGAGTAACGTTTTGGAAACATTGGGGGAACATTGGGGGAACATTGGGGGAACGTTCTCCAGGAGCCCTTCAGCTAACGTTAACAGAACGTTCCTCTTACCCGGTAACATACCATACTATGTTTATTATTAATTATAGTTAATTATAGTTATAGTTACCGGTATATACCGGTTTATACCGGTATATACCGGTAACTATAACTATAATTAACTATAAGTTAAAAGTGTATGGTAACATACCGTACTATGTTACCGGTAACATAATCGAATCGATGTTACCGGTAACATAGCGTACTATGTTACGGGTATGTTACCGGTACAAACCGGTACAAACCGGTAACATACCGGTATAAACCGGTACAAACCGGTAACATACCGGTAACATACCGGTACAAACCGGTAACATACCGGTAACATACCGGTAACATACCGGTAACATACCGGTAACATACCGGTATAAACCGGTACAAACCGGTAACATACCGGTACAAACCGGTAACATACCGGTACAAACCGGTAACATACCGGTACAAACCGGTAACATACCGGTATAAACCGGTACAAACCGGTAACATACCGGTAACATACCGGTACAAACCGGTAACATACCGGTATAAACCGGTACAAACCGGTAACATACCGGTAACATACCGGTACAAACCGGTAACATACCGGTAACATACCGGTACAAACCGGTAACATACCGGTACAAACCGGTAACATACCGGTACAAACCGGTAACATACCGGTACAAACCGGTATAAACCGGTACAAACCGGTAACATACCGGTATAAACCGGTACAAACCGGTAACATACCGGTATAAACCGGTACAAACCGGTAACATACCGGTAACATACTGGTACAAACCGGTAACATAGTACGGTATTTTCTGGTATGATATGGTAGAACCGGTAAACATCAGTAGCTAGGTACCAGTCTCAGTCAGCATGATGCTGAGACCTCTCACTCTGACCCGGTTAGTTAGAGACCAGGTCTACTGGGGGTCTGAGTTGTAGACCAGGTCTACTGGGGGTCTGAGTTGTAGACCGGGTCTACTGGGGGTCTGAGTTGTAGACCGGGTCTACTGGGGGTCTGAGTTGTAGACCGGGTCTACTGGGGGTCTGAGTTGTAGACCGGGTCTACTGGGGGTCTGAGTTGTAGACCGGGTCTACTGGGGGTCTGGGTTGTAGACCAGGTCTACTGGGGGTCTGGGTTGTAGACCAGGTCTACTGGGGGTCTGGGTTGTAGACCAGGTCTACTGGGGGTCTGGGTTGTAGACCAGGTCTACTGGGGGTCTGAGTTGTAGACCAGGTCTACTGGGGGTCTGGGTTGTAGACCAGGTCTACTGGGGGTCTGGGTTGTAGACCAGGTCTACTGGGGGTCTGAGTTGTAGACCAGGTCTACTGGGGGTCTGGGTTGTAGACCGGGTCTACTGGGGGTCTGAGTTGTAGACCAGGTCTACTGGGGGTCTGAGTTGTAGACCAGGTCTACTGGGGGTCTGAGTTGTAGACCAGGTCTACTGGGGGTCTGAGTTGTAGACCAGGTCTACTGGGGGTCTGGGTTGTAGACCGGGTCTACTGGGGGTCTGGGTTGTAGACCAGGTCTACTGGGGGTCTGGGTTGTAGACCAGGTCTACTGGGGGTCTGGGTTGTAGACCAGGTCTACTGGGGGTCTGGGTTGTAGACCAGGTCTACTGGGGGTCTGGGTTGTAGACCGGGTCTACTGGGGGTCTGAGTTGTAGACCGGGTCTACTGGGGGTCTGAGTTGTAGACCGGGTCTACTGGGGGTCTGAGTTGTAGACCGGGTCTACTGGGGGTCTGAGTTGTAGACCGGGTCTACTGGGGGTCTGAGTTGTAGACCGGGTCTACTGGGGGTCTGAGTTGTAGACCAGGTCTACTGGGGGTCTGGGTTGTAGACCGGGTCTACTGGGGGTCTGAGTTGTAGACCGGGTCTACTGGGGGTCTGGGTTGTAGACCGGGTCTACTGGGGGTCTGGGTTGTAGACCGGGTCTTTAGGGTCTGAGGCCTCAGAGGGTCAGTAGAGAGGAGGGGGTCTGACCCACTAGGGCCTCAGACCGGGTCTGTGGTTCTGGTTCTGGTACCGACCTGTCCTCTGAGTCCATGCGGCTCAGCGGCTCCCCGGTCCCGGTCCCGGTCTCCTGGTCCCGGATGGGCTCCGTCGCGGTGCTGGTCTTTGTCCTCTCGGAGGACACGTTGTCCGGGTTGGGGGGGTCTCTTTGTTCCTCTCTCAGGACCCGGATCCGGGTCGAGGAGTCCTCCGGAGCGGACTCGGTGCTGCTCGGTAGACCGTCCTGACCCGGTTCCACCAGGTCCTCTCCGGGTCCCCCCTCTCTGTTCTGGACCGGTCCCGGTAGACCCGGACCAGCGGACCGGGTCTCCTCCATGCTGCTGGTCTCTCGGGTCTCTGCCGGGTCCTGCTGGTCCGGATCGGCCTGCTGCTGGTCCGGTTCTACCGGTGGACCGGCTCCGTGTAGGTCCTCGGTGGGTTGGGAGTCTGGTTCTGGTTCAGTGCTGATCTGAGCCATGGTGGATCAGAACCGGGTCTGAGGGTCTGAGGTTCTGTTAGCAGCTAACAGCTAGCTGCCGGTTCCTCTGTTAGCTAACCGCGGGGGGTGATGACGTAGCGCACCGCGTGGCCACAGCTCGTCTACTGACAGAGAGAGGTCTCACTCTGTCCTCTATTCAGAGAGAGGTCTCACTCTGTCCTCTATTCACAGAGAGGTCTCACTCTGTCCTCTATTCAGAGAGAGGTCTCACTCTGTCCTCTATTCACAGAGAGAGGTCTCACTCTGTCCTCTATTCACAGAGAGGTCTCACTCTGTCCTCTATTCAGAGAGAGGTCTCACTCTGTCCTCTATTCACAGAGAGGTCTCACTCTGTCCAACATTCAGAGAGAGGTCTCACTCTGTCCTCTATTCACAGAGAGGTCTCACTCTGTCCAACATTCAGAGAGAGGTCTCACTCTGTCCTCTATTCAGAGAGAGGTCTCACTCTGTCCTCTATTCAGAGAGAGGTCTCACTCTGTCCTCTATTCACAGAGAGGTCTCACTCTGTCCTCTATTCAGAGAGAGAGGTCTCACTCTGTCCTCTATTCACAGAGAGAGGTCTCACTCTGTCCAACATTCAGAGAGAGAGGTCTCACTCTGTCCTCTATTCAGAGAGAGAGGTCTCACTCTGTCCAACATTCAGAGAGAGGTCTCACTCTGTCCTCTACTCAGAGAGAGAGGTCTCACTCTGTCCTCTATTCACAGAGAGAGGTCTCACTCTGTCCTCTATTCACAGAGAGGTCTCACTCTGTCCTCTACTCAGAGAGAGAGGTCTCACTCTGTCCTCTACTCAGAGAGAGAGGTCTCACTCTGTCCTCTATTCACAGAGAGAGGTCTCACTCTGTCCTCTATTCACAGAGAGGTCTCACTCTGTCCTCTACTCAGAGAGAGAGGTCTCACTCTGTCCTCTACTCAGAGAGAGAGGTCTCACTCTGTCCTCTATTCACAGAGAGGTCTCACTCTGTCCTCTATTCACAGAGAGGTCTCACTCTGTCCTCTATTCACAGAGAGGTCTCACTCTGTCCTCTACTCAGAGAGAGAGGTCTCACTCTGTCCTCTATTCACAGAGAGGTCTCACTCTGTCCTCTACTCACAGAGAGGTCTCACTCTGTCCTCTATTCAGAGAGAGAGGTCTCACTCTGTCCTCTATTCACAGAGAGGTCTCACTCTGTCCTCTATTCACAGAGAGGTCTCACTCTGTCCTCTACTCACAGAGAGGTCTCACTCTGTCCTCTATTCACAGAGAGGTCTCACTCTGTCCTCTATTCACAGAGAGGTCTCACTCTGTCCTCTATTCACAGAGAGGTCTCACTCTGTCCTCTACTCACAGAGAGGTCTCACTCTGTCCTCTACTCAGAGAGAGAGGTCTCACTCTGTCCTCTATTCACAGAGAGGTCTCACTCTGTCCTCTATTCAGAGAGAGAGGTCTCACTCTGTCCTCTACTCACAGAGAGGTCTCACTCTGTCCTCTACTCACAGAGAGGTCTCACTCTGTCCTCTACTCACAGAGAGGTCTCACTCTGTCCTCTATTCACAGAGAGGTCTCACTCTGTCCTCTATTCAGAGAGAGGTCTCACTCTGTCCTCTATTCAGAGAGAGAGGTCTCACTCTGTCCTCTATTCACAGAGAGGTCTCACTCTGTCCTCTACTCACAGAGAGGTCTCACTCTGTCCTCTATTCAGAGAGAGAGGTCTCACTCTGTCCTCTATTCACAGAGAGGTCTCACTCTGTCCTCTACTCACAGAGAGGTCTCACTCTGTCCTCTATTCAGAGAGAGGTCTCACTCTGTCCTCTATTCACAGAGAGGTCTCACTCTGTCCTCTATTCACAGAGAGGTCTCACTCTGTCCTCTACTCACAGAGAGGTCTCACTCTGTCCTCTATTCAGAGAGAGAGGTCTCACTCTGTCCTCTACTCACAGAGAGGTCTCACTCTGTCCTCTATTCAGAGAGAGGTCTCACTCTGTCCTCTATTAACAGAGAGAGGTCTCACTCTGTCCTCTACTCACAGAGAGGTCTCACTCTGTCCTCTATTAACAGAGAGGTCTCACTCTGTCCTCTATTAACAGAGAGAGGTCTCACTCTGTCCTCTATTAACAGAGAGAGGTCTCACTCTGTCCTCTACTCACAGAGAGGTCTCACTCTGTCCTCTACTCACAGAGAGGTCTCACTCTGTCCTCTATTAACAGAGAGAGGTCTCACTCTGTCCTCTACTCACAGAGAGGTCTCACTCTGTCCTCTATTAACAGAGAGGTCTCACTCTGTCCTCTATTCACACAGAGGTCTCACTCTGTCCTCTATTCACAGAGAGGTCTCACTCTGTCCTCTATTCACAGAGAGAGAGGTCTCACTCTGTCCAACATTCAGAGAGAGGTCTCACTCTGTCCTCTATTAACAGAGAGGTCTCACTCTGTCCAACATTCAGAGAGAGGTCTCACTCTGTCCTCTACTCACAGAGAGGTCTCACTCTGTCCTCTATTCACAGAGAGGTCTCACTCTGTCCAACATTCAGAGAGAGGTCTCACTCTGTCCTCTATTCACAGAGAGGTCTCACTCTGTCCTCTATTCACAGAGAGGTCTCACTCTGTCCTCTACTCACAGAGAGGTCTCACTCTGTCCTCTATTCACAGAGAGGTCTCACTCTGTCCTCTACTCACAGAGAGGTCTCACTCTGTCCAACATTCAGAGAGAGGTCTCACTCTGTCCTCTACTCACAGAGAGGTCTCACTCTGTCCTCTATTCACAGAGAGGTCTCACTCTGTCCTCTACTCACAGAGAGGTCTCACTCTGTCCTCTACTCACAGAGAGGTCTCACTCTGTCCTCTACTCACAGAGAGGTCTCACTCTGTCCAACATTCAGAGAGAGGTCTCACTCTGTCCTCTATTCACAGAGAGAGGTCTCACTCTGTCCTCTATTAACAGAGAGGTCTCACTCTGTCCAACATTCAGAGAGAGGTCTCACTCTGTCCTCTATTCACAGAGAGAGGTCTCACTCTGTCCTCTATTAACAGAGAGGTCTCACTCTGTCCAACATTCAGAGAGAGGTCTCACTCTGTCCTCTACTCACAGAGAGGTCTCACTCTGTCCAACATTCAGAGAGAGGTCTCACTCTGTCCTCTATTCACAGAGAGAGGTCTCACTCTGTCCAACATTCAGAGAGAGGTCTCACTCTGTCCTCTATTCACAGAGAGGTCTCACTCTGTCCTCTATTCACAGAGAGGTCTCACTCTGTCCTCTACTCACAGAGAGGTCTCACTCTGTCCTCTATTCACAGAGAGGTCTCACTCTGTCCTCTACTCACAGAGAGGTCTCACTCTGTCCAACATTCAGAGAGAGGTCTCACTCTGTCCTCTATTCACAGAGAGAGGTCTCACTCTGTCCTCTATTAACAGAGAGGTCTCACTCTGTCCAACATTCAGAGAGAGGTCTCACTCTGTCCTCTATTCACAGAGAGGTCTCACTCTGTCCTCTATTAACAGAGAGGTCTCACTCTGTCCAACATTCAGAGAGAGGTCTCACTCTGTCCTCTACTCACAGAGAGGTCTCACTCTGTCCTCTATTCACAGAGAGAGGTCTCACTCTGTCCTCTATTAACAGAGAGGTCTCACTCTGTCCAACATTCAGAGAGAGGTCTCACTCTGTCCTCTACTCACAGAGAGGTCTCACTCTGTCCAACATTCAGAGAGAGGTCTCACTCTGTCCTCTACTCACAGAGAGGTCTCACTCTGTCCTCTACTCAGAGAGAGGTCTCACTCTGTCCTCTATTCACAGAGAGAGGTCTCACTCTGTCCTCTATTAACAGAGAGGTCTCACTCTGTCCAACATTCAGAGAGAGGTCTCACTCTGTCCAACATTCAGAGAGAGGTCTCACTCTGTCCTCTACTCACAGAGAGAGGTCTCACTCTGTCCAACATTCACAGAGAGAGGTCTCACTCGCCTGATCTTGTGTACTTTCCAGGAGAGACGCAGTTCATCTCGACGAGCCTATTTTTTTTCTAAAGTTATTTTTTGGGGGCATTTTCCATTTTTATTGAGGACAGTGGATAGAGTCTTGAAAGGGGGGAGAGAGAGAGTGGATGCGGAAAGGGCCACAGGCCGGATTCGAACCCGGGCCGCCGCGGTCAGGACCAAGCCTTTAAAAGAGGGTGAACTACAGCACCGTGAAGAGGAGCAGACTGAAGAGCAGACTGAACTTTTTTTTTTGAACGAGAGTCATCCTCGTGAAAATAGACGATCTTTGTCATTGTGGTCTCTTAGCTCCACGTGGTCCAACAAACAGAAACATGATCCAACTGAAGAAGTGCTGAAGTGTCCACCTCTAGAGACACCACCTCCTCTCCTAGAGTTACCTCAGAGAGGAGCTGGTTCCTGCAGCAGGAGACACCACCTCCTCTCCTAGTGTTACCTCAGAGAGGAGCTGGTTCCTGCAGCAGGAGACACCACCTCCTCTCCTAGTGTTAACTCAGAGAGGAGCTGGTTCCTGCAGCAGGAGACACCACCTCCTCTCCTGGTGTTACCTCAGAGAGGAGCTGGTTCCTGCAGCAGGAGACACCTCCTCAAAAGAGACATTTTAGGCAAAAAATAAATCTGTCTGGAGCCTCAAACCATGTGATCATTGTGATGAAGGTAACACAGTTTATAGTCTCAGTATACAGTATATCAGTCTAATGCAGTGAGGGCCAAAGAGACAATGTACTACGGAGTATTAGGGCCACATTGCGGGAAAACACATCTGAGATTTACAGAATAAAGTCAGAATATTACGAGAATAACTTAAAATAGCATGTCAAATTAATAGTTTATAGTATTACGACTGTATTCTGTAAATCTCAGATGTATTTGTTTTCCTCAATGTGGCCCTGATACTCCGTCATACTGTCGTACTATAGACCTACAACATGATCAATACAAATGAAGACGTAAACAAAGATCAGTTATTCATTTCCATGTTTAATAATCCACAGAGAGGAGCTGGAGAGGAGCTGGAGAGGAGCTGGAGAGGAGCTGAAGAGGAGCTGGAGAGGAGCTGGAGAGGAGCTGGAGAGACGCTGGAGAGGAGCTGGAGAGGAGCTGGAGAGGAGCTGAAGAGGAGCTGGAGAGGAGCTGGAGAGGAGCTGAAGAGATGCTGGAGAGGAGCTGGAGAGGAGCTGAAGAGGAGCTGGAGAGGAGCTGGAGAGGAGCTGGAGAGGAGCTGAAGAGACGCTGGAGAGGAGCTGGAGAGGAGCTGGAGAGGAGCTGAAGAGGAGCTGGAGAGGAGCTGGAGAGGAGCTGAAGAGGAGCTGGAGAGGAGCTGGAGAGGAGCTGGAGAGGAGCTGGAGAGACGCTGGAGAGGAGCTGAAGAGACGCAGGCTGTCCTCTGGACTAGGACCATGAAGTTTACTGACACACAACAAACCGTCTGCAGGCTGTGTGTCGGTGCTGCCGGTAGCTCAGTGTGTCCTCTGTGTGTGTCCTCTGTGTGTGTCCTCTGAGTGTGTCCTCTATGTGTGTCCTCTGGGTGTGTCCTCTGTGTGTGTCCTCTGTGTGTGTCCTCTGAGTGTGTCCTCTGTGTGTGTCCTCTGTGTGTGTCCTCTGGGTGTGTCCTCTGGGTGTGTCCTCTGGGTGTGTCCTCTGTGTGTGTCCTCTGTGTGTGTCCTCTGAGTGTGTCCTCTATGTGTGTCCTCTGTGTGTGTCCTCTGTGTGTGTCCTCTGAGTGTGTCCTCTATGTGTGTCCTCTGGGTGTGTCCTCTGGGTGTGTCATCTGAGTGTGTCCTCTGAGTGTGTCCTCTGTGTGTGTCCTCTGTGTGTGTCCTCTGTGTGTGTCCTCTGGGTGTGTCCTCTGGGTGTGTCATCTGAGTGTGTCCTCTATGTGTGTCCTCTGGGTGTGTCCTCTGGGTGTGTCCTCTACCAATAAAAGTCCAGCAGACGTTTCTCTGTTTATTTTCAGACACAACGACTAAAGATTCATCTCCAGTCAGTCAGACACAGATCACAACGCTCTGATACGAGGACGCCGCGTCTCCGTCCTCAGGCTCCGATACGAGGACGCCGCGTCTCCGTCCTCAGGCTCCGATACGAGGACGCCGCGTCTCCGTCATCAGGCTCCGATACGAGGACGCCGCGTCTCCGTCCTCAGGCTCCGATACGAGGACGCCGCGTCTCCGTCCTCAGGCTCCGATACGAGGACGCCGCGTCTCCGTCCTCAGGCTCCGATACGAGGACGCCGCGTCTCCGTCATCAGGCTCCGATACGAGGACGCCGCGTCTCCGTCCTCAGGCTCCGATACGAGGACGCCGCGTCTCCGTCCTCAGGCTCCGATACGAGGACGCCGCGTCTCCGTCCTCAGGCTCCGATACGAGGACGCCGCGTCTCCGTCATCAGGCTCCGATACGAGGACGCCGCGTCTCCGTCCTCAGGCTCCGATACGAGGACGCCGCGTCTCCGTCCTCAGGCTCCGATACGAGGACGCCGCGTCTCTGTCCTCAGGCTCCGATACGAGGACGCCGCGTCTCCGTCCTCAGGCTCCGATACGAGGACGCCGCGTCTCCGTCATCAGGCTCTGATACGAGGACGCCGTGTCTCCGTCATCAGGCTCTGATACGAGGACGCCGTGTCTCCGTCATCAGGCCCGGACGTCCTGGGAGACGCTGGTGGCTCTCTGTAGCAGCTGGAGCATGATGGGATAGATGGGAGCAAACTCCTTCCCCTGACGAGACCTCACCGACTGGACGTACGCCTCCAGAGAACCTCTGACAGGAGGACAGACAGGAGACAGAGAGGAGACAGAGAGGAGACAGAGAGGAGACAGAGAGGAGGACAGAGAGGAGACAGAGAGGAGACAGAGAGGAGACAGAGAGGAGGACAGAGAGGAGACAGAGAGGAGACAGAGAGGAGGACAGACAGGAGGACAGAGAGGAGACAGAGAGGAGACAGAGAGGAGACAGAGAGGAGGACAGAGAGGAGACAGAGAGGAGACAGAGAGGAGGACAGACAGGAGGACAGAGAGGAGACAGAGAGGAGACAGAGAGGAGACAGAGAGGAGACAGAGAGGAGGACAGAGAGGAGACAGAGAGGAGGACAGAGAGGAGACAGAGAGGAGACAGAGAGGAGGACAGACAGGAGGACAGAGAGGAGACAGAGAGGAGACAGAGAGGAGGACAGAGAGGAGACAGACAGGAGGACAGAGAGGAGACAGAGAGGAGACAGAGAGGAGGACAGAGAGGAGACAGACAGGAGGACAGAGAGGAGACAGAGAGGAGACAGACAGGAGGACAGAGAGGAGACAGAGAGGAGACAGAGAGGAGACAGACAGGAGGACAGAGAGGAGACAGAGAGGAGACAGAGAGGAGACAGAGAGGAGACAGAGAGGAGGACAGACAGGAGGACAGAGAGGAGACAGAGAGGAGACAGAGAGGAGACAGAGAGGAGGACAGAGAGGAGACAGACAGGAGGACAGAGAGGAGACAGAGAGGAGACAGAGAGGAGACAGAGAGGAGGACAGACAGGAGGACAGAGAGGAGACAGAGAGGAGGACAGAGAGGAGACAGACAGGAGGACAGAGAGGAGACAGAGAGGAGACAGACAGGAGGACAGAGAGGAGACAGAGAGGAGACAGAGAGGAGACAGAGAGGAGACAGAGAGGAGGACAGACAGGAGGACAGAGAGGAGACAGAGAGGAGACAGAGAGGAGGACAGAGAGGAGACAGAGAGGAGGACAGAGAGGAGACAGACAGGAGGACAGAGAGGAGACAGACAGGAGGACAGAGAGGAGACAGAGAGGAGACAGACAGGAGGACAGAGAGGAGACAGAGAGGAGACAGAGAGGAGACAGAGAGGAGGACAGACAGGAGGACAGAGAGGAGACAGAGAGGAGACAGAGAGGAGGACAGAGAGGAGACAGAGAGGAGACAGAGAGGAGACAGAGAGGAGACAGAGAGGAGGACAGACAGGAGGACAGAGAGGAGACAGAGAGGAGACAGAGAGGAGACAGAGAGGAGGACAGAGAGGAGACAGACAGGAGGACAG
>NC_133817.1:242821-252821 GCF_043250625.1 Sebastes fasciatus
TACTACCATCTATCTATTGTCTCATGGTCTAATGATCTACTACCATCTATCTACTGTCTCATGGTTTAATGATCTACTACCATCTATCTACTGTCTCACGGTCTAATGATCTACTACCATCTATCTACTGTCTCATGGTTTAATGATCTACTACCATCTATCTACTGTGTCATGGTCTAATGATCTACTACCATCTATCTATTGTGTCATGGTCTAATGATCTACTACCATCTATCTACTGTCTCATGGTCTAATGATCTACTACCATCTATCTACTGTCTCACGGTCTAATGATCTACTACCATCTATCTACTGTCTCATGGTCTAATGATCTACTACCATCTATCTACTGTCTCATGGTCTAATGATCTACTACCATCTATCTACTGTCTCACGGTCTAATGATCTACTACCATCTATCTATTGTCTCATGGTCTAATGATCTACTACCATCTATTTACTGTCTCATGGTCTAATGATCTACTACCATCTATTTACTGTCTCATGGTCTAATGATCTACTACCATCTATCTATTGTCTCATGGTCTAATGATCTACTACCATCTATCTATTGTCTCATGGTCTAATGATCTACTACCATCTATTTACTGTCTCACGGTCTAATGATCTACTACCATCTATTTACTGTCTCACGGTCTAATGATCTACTACCATCTATTTACTGTCTCACGGTCTAATGATCTACTACCATCTATCTATTGTCTCATGGTCTAATGATCTACTACCATCTATTTACTGTCTCACGGTCTAATGATCTACTACCATCTATTTACTGTCTCACGGTCTAATGATCTACTACCATCTATTTACTGTCTCACGGTCTAATGATCTACTACCATCTATTTACTGTCTCATGGTCTAATGATCTACTACCATCTATTGTCTCATGGTCTAATGATCTACTACCATCTATTTACTGTCTCATGGTCTAATGATCTACTACCATCTATCTACTGTCTCATGGTTTAATGATCTACTACCATCTATCTACTGTCTCATGGTTTAATGATCTACTACCATCTATCTATTGTCTCATGGTCTAATGATCTACTACCATCTATCTACTGTCTCATGGTTTAATGATCTACTACCATCTATCTACTGTCTCATGGTTTAATGATCTACTACCATCTATCTATTGTCTCATGGTCTAATGATCTACTACCATCTATCTACTGTCTCATGGTCTAATGATCTACTACCATCTATCTACTGTCTCATGGTTTAATGATCTACTATCATCTATTTACTGTCTCATGGTCTAATGATCTACTACCATCTATTTACTGTGTCATGGTCTAATGATCTACTACCATCTATCTACTGTGTCATGGTCTAATGATCTACTACCATCTATCTACTGTCTCATGGTCTAATGATCTACTACCATCTATTTACTGTCTCATGGTCTAATGATCTACTACCATCTATCTACTGTGTCATGGTCTAATGATCTACTACCATCTATCTACTGTCTCATGGTTTAATGATCTACTATCATCTATTTACTGTGTCATGGTCTAATGATCTACTACCATCTATCTACTGTGTCATGGTCTAATGATCTACTACCATCTATTTACTGTCTCATGGTCTAATGATCTACTACCATCTATCTACTGTGTCATGGTCTAATGATCTACTACCATCTATTTATTGTCTCACAGTTTAATGATCTACTACCATCTATTTATTGTCTCATAATGATTTATATAAGATCCTCTAACTGGATAGAATATCTGTGCTGACATATGGAGCACTTCAAGTGCAGATAAATGGAAGCAACCAGCATGATGTCATGACTGGAGCTGAGCAGAACTGGGCTCGGGAGCTGATCCAGCCTTTAGAGGAGCTCGTTCACTGAGAGCTCAACTTGTGACTAAAGAGTTAATCTGAACTACGTAAAGCTCAGAGAACCTCCTCCAGCCTGCAGATGTGATCCCAGGGTGGGACCCTGAGCTGACTCTGATTGGCTGCTCACTTGTAGTCCTGTTTTCCGTGTGTGAAGAGGTCCTGGCTGTCCGTCTCCGTGGCTGTGATGTCCAGAGACGCGTCCATTCCTCCGCTGCTCATCAGCGCCCCCTGCAGGCTGGCGCTGTACTGCTGCAGGCGGCGCCACAGCTCGTTGTACAGTCGCAGCAGCTTCGGATACTCTCCTTCAAAGGCCTGCTTCAGGAAGGACGAGGCTGCAGAGACAACACAGAAACCATCTCATTACATATCTACTATCAGACTACAGCTTCAGATACTCTCCGAGAAATATAGAAAACCATCATTTAATCAACCACGAAGACAAAGACTGAAGGATCAGAGGAAGAAGAAAACTGAGACAATCAGTGATATAAGACAGACACACGCACGCACTCTTTCTTCCTGAAGAGATTCCCTCATAAAGCCAACATTAAGGTTAGTTGAGTTACCTTCAGTTGCTCTGTGGAACTCCTCACTCAGTGTGCTGGTGACATCAGTCCAGAAGGTGTAGAGGAGATCAGGCTGACCGTCCTGTCATCAGGAGACACCAGAGACAAACACACAACCTTCAGTAAACACACAATACTGATCCTTTAGTAGCTGAGAGCTCAGCGTCTGAACAGATGAACGAGGACATCAGCAGTTCAGATGGAGACAAGAAAACGTGGTCTCAGGATGGGAGCTGAAACATGGTCTCAGGATGGGAGCTGAAACGTGGTCTCAGGGTGGGAGAGCTGAAACGTGGTCTCAGGATGGGAGCTGAAACGTGGTCTCGGGGTGGGAGCTGAAACGTGGTCTCGGGGTGGGAGCTGAAACGTGGTCTCAGGATGGGAGAGCTGAAACATGGTCTCAGGATGGGAGCTGAAACATGGACTCAGGATGGGAGAGCTGCAACATGGTCTCGGGGTGGGAGAGCTGAAACATGGTCTCAGGATGGGAGCTGAAACATGGACTCAGGATGGGAGCTGAAACGTGGTCTCGGGGTGGGAGCTGAAACGTGGTCTCAGGATGGGAGCTGAAACGTGGTCTCGGGGTGGGAGCTGAAACGTGGTCTCAGGATGGGAGCTGAAACATGGTCTCAGGGTGGGAGCTGAAACATGGTCTCAGGGTGGGAGAGCTGAAACATGGTCTCAGGATGGGAGCTGAAACGTGGTCTCAGGATGGGAGCTGAAACATGGACTCAGGATGGGAGAGCTGCAACATGGTCTCGGGGTGGGAGAGCTGAAACATGGTCTCAGGATGGGAGCTGAAACATGGACTCAGGATGGGAGCTGAAACATGGACTCAGGATGGGAGCTGAAACATGGTCTCGGGGTGGGAGAGCTGAAACATGGACTCAGGATGGGAGAGCTGCAACATGGTCTCGGGGTGGGAGAGCTGAAACATGGTCTCAGGATGGGAGCTGAAACATGGACTCAGGATGGGAGCTGAAACATGGTCTCAGGATGGGAGCTGAAACATGGACTCAGGATGGGAGAGCTGCAACATGGTCTCGGGGTGGGAGAGCTGAAACATGGTCTCAGGATGGGAGCTGAAACATGGACTCAGGATGGGAGCTGAAACATGGACTCAGGATGGGAGCTGAAACATGGTCTCGGGGTGGGAGAGCTGAAACATGGTCTCAGGATGGGAGCTGAAACATGGTCTCAGGATGGGAGCTGAAACATGGTCTCAGGATGGGAGCTGAAACATGGACTCAGGATGGGAGAGCTGCAACATGGTCTCGGGGTGGGAGAGCTGAAACATGGTCTCAGGATGGGAGCTGAAACATGGACTCAGGATGGGAGCTGAAACATGGACTCAGGATGGGAGAGCTGCAACATGGTCTCGGGGTGGGAGAGCTGAAACATGGACTCAGGATGGGAGCTGAAACATGGACTCAGGATGGGAGCTGAAACATGGACTCAGGATGGGAGAGCTGCAACATGGTCTCGGGGTGGGAGAGCTGAAACATGGACTCAGGATGGGAGCTGAAACATGGTCTCGGGGTGGGAGAGCTGAAACATGGTCTCAGGATGGGAGCTGAAACATGGTCTCAGGATGGGAGCTGAAACATGGACTCAGGATGGGAGCTGAAACATGGTCTCGGGGTGGGAGAGCTGAAACATGGTCTCAGGATGGGAGCTGAAACATGGACTCAGGATGGGAGCTGAAACATGGTCTCGGGGTGGGAGAGCTGAAACATGGTCTCAGGATGGGAGCTGAAACATGGTCTCAGGATGGGAGCTGAAACATGGTCTCAGGATGGGAGCTGAAACATGGTCTCAGGATGGGAGCTGAAACATGGTCTCAGGATGGGAGCTGAAACATGGTCTCAGGATGGGAGCTGAAACATGGACTCAGGATGGGAGAGCTGCAACATGGTCTCGGGGTGGGAGAGCTGAAACATGGTCTCAGGATGGGAGCTGAAACATGGTCTCGGGGTGGGAGAGCTGAAACATGGTCTCAGGATGGGAGCTGAAACATGGTCTCGGGGTGGGAGAGCTGAAACATGGTCTCAGGATGGGAGCTGAAACATGGTCTCAGGGTGGGAGAGCTGAAACATGGTCTCAGGATGGGAGCTGAAACATGGACTCAGGATGGGAGCTGAAACATGGACTCAGGATGGGAGAGCTGAAACATGGTCTCAGGATGGGAGCTGAAACATGGACTCGGGGTGGGAGAGCTGAAACATGGTCTCAGGATGGGAGCTGAAACATGGTCTCAGGGTGGGAGAGCTGAAACATGGTCTCAGGATGGGAGCTGAAACATGGACTCAGGATGGGAGAGCTGCAACATGGTCTCGGGGTGGGAGAGCTGAAACATGGTCTCAGGATGGGAGCTGAAACATGGACTCAGGATGGGAGCTGAAACATGGACTCAGGATGGGAGCTGAAACATGGTCTCAGGATGGGAGCTGAAACATGGTCTCGGGGTGGGAGAGCTGAAACATGGTCGTCTCAGGATGGGAGCTGAAACATGGTCTCAGGATGGGAGCTGAAACATGGTCTCGGGGTGGGAGAGCTGAAACATGGTCGTCTCAGGATGGGAGCTGAAACATGGTCTCAGGATGGGAGCTGAAACATGGTCTCGGGGTGGGAGAGCTGAAACATGGACTCAGGATGGGAGAGCTGCATATTAAACAACACTAATAGCTGAAGTGAATACTCTTGATCTGATCTGAAGAGCAATAAAATAATCAGTTTCAACAGATGCTTTTGTTGCGGAGCTTCTTCTTCTGGTTTGGTCTGGGCCCGTTAGTTCACAACGCTACAGCACTCCATGATGTTTTAGACAACAGTGTGCTTCCTCTCAATGACCTCTAGCTCCAGTCTGAATGCTCCTCATCTCCTCCTCCAGTGTGATCAGACTGATCTGGATGCAGCTGCTCTGGCAGCAGGCTCATGTGTGTGCTGCTCTGCTGAGGACCGTTGTATTTAGACATGTCATTAGGTCTCCAGCTCACACCTCCATCTCTGGGTAATTGGTGAGAGCTTTGTTTCCATAGCAACAGCCTCCCGCTCTGACTCGTACAACGAGGTTTGTGTGAGGAAAGAGAGAGTGAGACGCTGATGATGTGTTAATGACTGCCATGATTACTATTGATACTATTACTACCATGAAGGGAGCGGGCCCCGGGGCTGCTACCTGCTGATACCTGCTACCTGTTGATACCTGCTGCTGCTGCCTGCTGCTGCCTGCTGCCTGCTGCTGCCGCCTGCTGCTGCCTGCTGCTACCTGTTGATACCTGCTGCTGCCTGCTGCTACCTGCTGATACCTGCTACCTGCTGATACCTGCTGATACCTGCTGCTGCTGCCTGCTGCTGCCTGCTACCTGCTGATACCTGCTGATACCTGCTGCTACCTGCTGATACCTGCTGATACCTGCTACCTGTTGATACCTGCTGCTGCTGCCTGCTGCTGCCGCCTGCTGCTGCCTGCTGCTGCCTGCTGCTACCTGTTGATACCTGCTGCTGCCTGCTGCTGCCTGCTGCTACCTGCTGATACCTGCTACCTGCTGATACCTGCTGATACCTGCTGCTGCTGCCTGCTGCTGCCTGCTGATACCTGCTGATACCTGCTACCTGTTGATGCCTGCTGCTGCTGCTGCTGCTGCCTGCTGCTGCCTGCTACCTGCTGATACCTGCTGCTGTCTGCTGATACCTGCTGATACCTGCTACCTTGTTATATTTGCTGTTAAAGGCTCTGTCTTAATACAATATTCTAATGTCCAGGAGATGTGGTCAGATCACTTCTTTGTAACTCCACACCTCCACATCTTTCTCTTCTTTCTAACTTGTAGTCTTCAGACTTCCCACAGCTCCCTCTGGAGACACTACAGGTTTTATACTATACTACTACTATAGAACGCCTCAACACCTGGAAACACACCTTGAACTCTAAACTGTGCTTCCATGGTCTAACAAAGGTGTGATTCATCAGATGAATACATGCTAATGTACACAGAGACAACCTGAGGTCAGGTGGTACCGGTCTGCTGTGGAAGGTGGACCTGATGGGACTTAGAGACATGAATGTGTCTGGATATTTTATATTGATTGTGAGAATACTAAAACTCATATTTTCTATTCTTTAAGAACTCCATGGCCAGACTGGAGCCTGTTGTCCTGATTGCAGCTGTAATTCTTACTATTATTATTACTATTACTATAAATGATTTTGTATATTATAAGTCCAGAGCCGTGGTGCCCACCCACCTTGTTGATCTCATCGATGAAGCACACATGAGTTACAGGGTCTCTCTTCTTCATCAGGACCTTCTGCAGATGTTGCACCTGGAAGACATCAGAACAGCTGATTCATCAGTCCTGCTGTTGGGTTAGGGTTAGGGTCAGGGTCAGGGTACGGTCCATCAGTGGTGTCAGGGAGCTGGGTTAGGGTCAGGGTTAGGGTACGGTCAGTCAGTGCTGGGTTAGGGTTAGGGTTCGGTCAGGGATCTGCCTACCTGTCTGCATGCAGCACAGATCTGGTCCATCAGTTTCTCCAGGTTGGTCCACAGAGCGGCCCGGAAAGCCGCTGTGTGGCCCGGTGTCGGCAGCACCGCTCTGCCTGGTGCACCTGAGGGCACAAATTCACCAGAAACTGTCCTGTAAAACGCCAGAGGACGAATCCTGAGCCTAGTCAGGGCAGCTTATCAGGAAGGATGTGAGCCATGAGAATAACCCACGGCCTCCCTCCAGAAGGGACTACTCTCTGAGGAGAGGCCCGGCAGAATCATAATCTATTTCAGATCAACTCATGAACTGGGTCACATTATAAACTACCATTGTGTGAAATGAGGACAACGTCTCTCTGTCTGTGTGTAGAGAAGAAGCTCGTCCTCCTGGGGTCTCACCTCTGGGGTTGGACGGCTGGGTCAGGCCCTTGATGTCCAGAGCACCGGTGATGTTGTCCTGGATGGTGGTCCGGTAACCCCCCACCACAGAACCGATGGTCTCTCTCAGACTGCCCAGGTTATAGAAGACCTGCAGGGCCGTGCCCACCTGGGTCGGGTTCTGACCGACAGAAGGGGGGGGGGAGAGAGGTATAAAATCATCCTAATGTAGATAGTCTAGTAGCTTCACACTCAGTTTACCAGAGAGGACGGAGAGGACGGAGAGGACGGAGAGGACGGAGAGGACGGAGAGGACGGAGAGGACAGAGAGGACGGAGAGGACGGAGAGGACGGAGAGGACGGAGAGGACGGAGAGGACGGAGAGGACGGAGAGGACGGAGAGGACGGAGAGGACGGAGAGGACGGAGAAGACAGAGGTGAATGTTTGAACAGTATAAAATCATCTTAACGTAGACAGTCTAGTAGTTTCACACTCAGTTTACCAGAGAGGATGGAGGTGACAGCAGCAGCTAAAAATACACCTACCACTGATTTAATGAGAGAACACAGAGCAGAGGAGGCTCTGCACACACTGCCTTATATCCCTTATATCCCTTATATCCCTTATATCCCTTATATCTCTCATATCCCTTATAACCCTTATATCTCTCATATCCCTTATATCCCTTATATCCCTTATATCTCTCATATCCCTTATATCTCCTATATCTCTCATATCCCTTATATCTCTTATATCTCTCATATCTCTTATATCTCTCATATCCCTTATATCTCCTATATCTCTCATATCCCTTATATCTCTTATATCTCTCATATCCCTTATATCTCTCATATCCCTTATATCTCTTATATCTCTCATATCCCTTATATCCCTTATATCTCTCATATCCCTTATAACCCTTATATCTCTCATATCCCTTATATCTCTCATATCCCTTATATCTCTTATATCTCTCATATCCCTTATATCCCTTATATCCCTTATATCTCTCATATCCCTTATAACCCTTATATCTCTCATATCCCTTATATCTCTTATATCTCTCATATCCCTTATATCCCTTATATCCCTTATATCTCTCATATCCCTTATATCTCTTATATCTCTCATATCCCTTATATCCCTTATATCCCTTATATCTCTCATATCCCTTATATCTCTTATATCCCTTATATCCCTTATATCCCTTATATCTCTCATATCCCTTATATCTCTCATATCCCTTATATCTCTTATATCCCTTATATCTCTTATATCCCTTATATCCCTTATATCTCTTATATCTCTCATATCCCTTATATCCCTTATATCTCTCATATCCCTTATATCTCTTATATCCCTTATATCTCTTATATCCCTTATATCCCTTATATCTCTTATATCTCTCATATCCCTTATATCCCTTATATCCCTTATATCTCTCATATCCCTTATATCTCTCATATCCCTTATATCTCTTATATCCCTTATATCTCTCATATCCCTTATATCCCTTATATCCCTTATATCTCTCATATCCCTTATATCTCTCATATCCCTTATATCTCTTATATCCCTCATATCTCTCATATCCCTTATATCTCTTATATCTCTCATATCTCTCATATCCCTTATATCTCTCATATCCCTTATATCTCTTATATCTCTCATATCTCTTATATCCCTTATATCCCTTATAACCCTTATATCTCTCATATCCCTTATATCTCTCATATCCCTTATAACCCTTATATCTCTCATATCCCTTATATCTCTTATATCTCTTATATCTCTCATATCTCTTATATCCCTTATATCCCTTATAACCCTTATATCTCTCATATCCCTTATATCTCTCATATCCCTTATAACCCTTATATCTCTCATATCTCTTATATCTCTCATATCCCTTATAACCCTTATATCTCTCATATCCCTTATATCTCTCATATCTCTCATATCCCTTATAACCCTTATATCCCTTATATCTCTGATATCTCATATCCCTTATATCTCTTATATCCCTTATATCTCTTATATCTCTCATATCCCTTATATCTCTCATATCTCTTATATCCCTTATATCCCTTATAACCCTTATATCTCTCATATCCCTTATATCTCTTATATCTCTCATATCCCTTATAACCCTTATATCTCTCATATCTCTTATATCCCTTATATCCCTTATAACCCTTATATCTCTCATATCCCTTATATCTCTTATATCTCTCATATCCCTTATAACCCTTATATCTCTTATATCTCTTATATCCCTTATAACCCTTATAACCCTTATATCTCTGATATCTCATATCCCTTATATCTCTTATATCCCTTATATCTCTTATATCTCTCATATCCCTTATATCTCTCATATCTCTTATATCCCTTATATCCCTTATAACCCTTATATCTCTCATATCCCTTATATCTCTTATATCTCTCATATCCCTTATAACCCTTATATCTCTCATATCTCTTATATCCCTTATATCCCTTATAACCCTTATATCTCTCATATCCCTTATATCTCTTATATCTCTCATATCCCTTATATCTCTCATATCTCTTATATCCCTTATATCCCTTATAACCCTTATATCTCTCATATCCCTTATATCTCTTATATCTCTCATATCCCTTATATCTCTCATATCTCTTATATCCCTTATATCCCTTATAACCCTTAT